>NC_137876.1:41467062-41509562 GCF_963924005.1 Protomyctophum bolini | reverse complement strand
AGTAATACGTTCATTTGCCAACAAATTATCTGTTCATTTCTGGCGTGTGTGAACACACCGTGCTGCTGAAACACGGGCAGACAAATGCAAAGCTACACAGTGTTTCCCAAACTGTGTGCTCAATGTTGTTTGCGCACCGTCCGTGCGCAAACAACATAGCACACTCTACACGCCATGGCACCGTCAGTGTGTGTGTGACCCACGGCTCCGTCCCACACACGCATGCGTTGCGAAATTCGTCGGGTGAAAGAAAGTGTGCTGTGCTGTACTGTATGCCACTGTTGTGTTGCGGCTGTGTGTGTGTGAGCGCCCTTGGCCGTTGTGAAATACTTTCCGCCCTGGGTGCGTTTCCGCAGTTTTTATTCACTAATGCATTCATTATTCTGCTTTTTTTTTTCTCCATCTCCTATTATGACAGGGATACATGTGAAAAACGTATTTTTCCATTTCACCAGGTCTTTAGCCTCTGAAACCTGTCCGTGCTGTCTGGTCTGACTAGACTGAACTACCTGTACAATTTGTCCTTATGTGGGGAAACGGTTAGTGTGGAGGAGGTGTTTAAATGGCTTTAATTAAGTATAAAGTAATAAATACAACGTTTACAATTTGTCATATGATTCATTTAATTAAATCAGCTATACTGTGTGTGTGTGTGTGTGTGTGTGTGTTTCCTCAGAGAATGAAGTGGACGGAGAAACGGTGGACTGTGGACTAACTGAACAAATGATTGGCTTCCTCTTCGCTGGATCATTCAAAAAACTAATTAAATTTAGACAATTTGTAGAAAAATACAAAGAGGGTGAGACAGAGATTTGTTTACAGCCAATTGAGCCCGAAGAAGCCTCCCAATCTCAGCTTTCCACGGTTTCAAGGCAAGTGCATCTCCATAAGATAGTTGTGCTTATTTGAGGCTGAACAGTTTTCTGAAAAACCTATGTTTCCATGTCAGTAGTGCTCAACCCTTTTGATGTCGAGGACCCCCAGAATTATCTGTATTTGGCTGCGGGCCCCCATCTGAAAATGTGTAGTTCCAGGGACCCCACCAGAAGCAAGGATTTGAGTTGAATTTTGATTTGAGAACATATATTCAATGATTTGTGCCATTTAAAAAAAATGGTTTTCAATGGGTAAAGTGTATAACATAATGCTTAAAACACCAAAAAGGGGTTCCTGTCCTGACTGGGTTAAATGGGTATGCCAACATATTGGGTGATTCAGCGGTCCAGGCACCTGACTGGCACTGCCGCAGGTTCGACCCCCGATCCCCACGGACTTTACTGCATGTCTCCCCCCCCCCCCCCCCTTGTCAGCCTACTGTCTATCCCTCCTACAAAAAAAAGAGACTGGAAGACACTGTCACAGAACGAATATAAAACTAACAAAAGAAAACTGCTTGTTCCATTGCAGTGCTGAACCAGCCTGTGGGAGTGTTGAACCAGCCCGTGTGAGACTACAACATATCACCATCTGTCCAACCTTTCCCCATGACGTTCAGACGGTGCTCGATGCCAGGGACCCGCGTCTCGTAGTGCCGAGAATACGTCACAAAATTACCAGTGTGCTGTATGAAAAACTAATGTTGCACAACATGTAAGTATCAACTGTTAACCATTACTATAACTTTAGTACTTGGCATTCATACATTGTTAGCTGATCTTTTAAGAAACCTTGAGTTTGTAATTTCTTTTTGGGCTAGGTATCCAACCACAGCGGAGTACGTTCAGGTTGCCAAGTCAGTGGTTGTGAAATACCCGCATCTTAGAGATGCAGAGGGGAATGGCTATGTAAGTTGTGTTTTATTCTCTTCAATCTTCAGTGATTTCTGTGTGCATGTACATGCGACGAAAAATGGCAGATCTACAAGTTCATAGCGCGGCACAAAGTGCCGTGCTATGAGCTTGTAGATCTGCTATTTTTCAATAGCTAAAGTATAACATTGCTTAAAACACCAAAAGGGGTTAATAGCCAAATGTGTTCCATTTTATCCAGACAACCTGGCATGCGTCCCTAAAAAGAAAATGTAAAAATGAACGTGCACCACTGCTCAGCAATACCGAGGTCCGAAAGATGAAAGAGAAGTATGGCCACGCAAAGAAGCCCCAACCTCCCTCTACACCTAGTCTGCACAAACGAGCAGCTAATCAATGTGTAAGTCATTTGTCATATCTATATATTTTGAGGGTGACTGTGTTCCAGGTTGTCCCTAGCTAAATGATGGAGAGTTGGTAACCAAATTGACTCTTGAGAGTGTAAATAGAAACCAAATGGACCCTTTTAATTTTCTAATAAGTCTTCACAACATTTGCCTGTTATTTCTTGTATGGTTACCACATAAATACAGCATGGAATTGTGAACAGAATCTCATCCAACGATAACAAAATGGCTTTGCATACGTGGGAGCAGGCGTTGCACTGTGCAACTCATCCACATCTGTCTATGCTTTTTCCACAGGAAATACTGGTTGTCGGAGAGGATGCCACTTCTGTGAAGGCCCATGTTGCCGTTCTTCAAAGTGAATACCAGAAGACTCATCCAGATCTCCCAACTGTGAAAGATCTCATGGTGCGAACCTTCTCCTGGAGACGGCGTGAAATCATGGATGGGATCTCTGTGGAAGATCTACTCCAAAGCTATCCCTTCCTAAGGGCTCCTGGTGGAGTAAGTATAGTGCACAGCTGAATGTTGCAGCATTATCAATCTATCAGGGGTCATTAACTTTATCTGGTTACAAAAATATGTTCTCAAGCCCAATGGCTAGCAAATCTTAACATTTTGATTCCTTTTTAAATCAAAACCAAACCTCTTTGCCAAAAATAGATCTACAAACTCACAGCATATCGCAGCAATGCATTGTGATGTGAGCTTGTAGATTTGCTATTTTCTGCACATTTTCCCCATCACACAATTAGGTAAGCACCCATGTAATAATATCTCAAACTTGTATAGCGCTTTTATGCTTTACATTGGGGGCAGAGCTATAGCAACAAAATGAAAACAACCTCATGTAAGTCCTCATGAGTACCTAGGGGTCTCTGTCCCTGTTGAAAACCCATCTATGTAGTAATTTCAAATATTGTGAGATTGTATATCATAGGCATATGCTGAATATTAATCATTCTTGTGTTTTCTACAGTTTTCTGATGAGGTTGATCGAATCCATCCAGCCACAAGCAGTCTGTGTGATCGCTTCAGGGAGGGCTTCGCTGGTATTTTGCCAGAAGTTCTAAAACGTGCAGGAAAATCCCACGCAGAAGTCTTCAACGCCGCAAGACAGGATGCCCTGGCTGAAGATCTACCAGGTAGTGAGCACTTTTCTAATTAAACACGTTGCACACTTTAGTTTAGACATACTATTGGTCCGACTGTCACCAACAACCTACTTCAAACCCTAACCTAACCACAAGTTAGTTTCTGACCGTTGTTTCCTCATGTCGGTCCGTTGGTGTGCATCCCCACTTGATGTGATTGGTGACTCTTGCTATGTTTACTGCATTCCAGAAATCGACTTCAGGGCCGGGCTGATCATACTGCCGTCCATCTTCAAAGAGAAAATTGAAGTCTTCATCATGATGGGAGAGGTGAGCATCTGAATTGTCCTGCACGGTGTTTCACTGCTTTTCAGTTCTATCACCATGTAAACAGTTTAGAGCAGCCACAAAGCCTGTGTGAGCAGCGTACTCATCTAGGCACAGCATTTGGGAACCACTGCTCTCCTCCACTGTATGCAGCCCATGTCAATTGTATGGGTCATCCAATCCTACTACTACAAAAACATATATAATTGTGGGGCCGTACTTCTTGTCACACACTTTCATAGCTGGAAGCTGCCCGGTACAACCACAGTCTGACCTGCTAGCCACTGAGCAGCTCCACCGGAGCGGTTTGGATTAAGGGCCTTGTTCAGTGGTGGTAATGAGGGAGAGGCAACCGCTGCCCCACCCAGATGTATTGTGTTTAACATAAATGACAAATCTGTTCTTTCTATATAAATGCCACTGAAGTTACAAAATGTAAACTAGGGGTCTTTTTTTCAAGCCAAGGAACCCTTAGCAGTGACCCTCACCAATGTGTATATGATGTAGTGTTTGTTTACACATTAGCTTTGGTAATAATATGTTGACTTCATGTTATAGTTTATTTTCAGTCATTTAACCACTTTAACCTTAAATACAATTTTTATTTTGTCTGCCGCCCCTTGACCAAATTTCTAAGCTCACAATGTGTCAGTCATGAGCTTGTAGATCCAATATGTTTGGCAAATGTCCCCAGAAAAAAGAACGATGCGGTTCAAAGTGGTTGATGTAACAAGTTTTGACACATATTTTGAAAATATTAATTTTGCATGTTTTGCTTTATGTAGGGGGATGCTGCTACGCCCAATCCAACCATACAAGTCATGGACCAGGACTGGAAGATGGCCATCGCTGGACGGGTGCGGTGTGTGGTGAAAGTTGACGGTGCGGACGTGTGCCAGTGCAGAAGCCTTGATGAAGCCTTCATAACAGCCTTCTGTATGTATTTTGTTTTCAACCTTGCATACCCACCAGGTCTGAAAAAAACTCTCACTTTCCTTCAGCTGCGCATCGTCAATATCAAGGAAGAGGGAGACAAGGCCATTCCAACAACCATACTGCGGGTGATTAACGCTCTGTGCACTGCAAATAATTAACCGTCTGTACTAGATCACAATGCATCAGTGCCCAAAATGCACTAGAAAGGTTTTTACCCTCTCAAAGTTAATTATACATATTGGACTAGTTCATGCACATCAACCAAATTTTAGTATCACATGTGGTTTAGGTGATTGTCAGTCAACATTTACCAAATATCCTTCTTATAGACGACATGTGTACAGAAAACACAAATCAAGATTTAGATCTAGGCCTATTGATAATGTCTACGTAGAGCAACCAAGTGTGGAGAATGAACCAAGTACTTCTGATGAACACCAAAGTGTGGAGAATGAACCAAGTACTTCTGATGAAAACCAAAGTGTGGAGAATGAACCAATAGCTTCTGATGAATTTGATTCCAGGCCATATTTAGATCAACTACTTGAGGATTTCAAAGATAATCTGTTTGGCTTTGTGCTTAAATGCAGAGAGAAAAACCTTCTAAATGTGTCACTTCAACAAGACATTACAAATTATGTCAAATTTCTATTTAGTTTTTTCAAAGAGAATTATGATTCATTTATTTCTTATCATCTGAAAAAAGGTGGTTTTGATATTTCAAATTGCCCCGAACTTCAGCAGGTTTTACACTCATCAGATTTCTTTGATAACGCTTATGAAGCAGTCCGTTCTCCACACATGATTCAAGAACACTGTAAATCCAAGTTGAACTATACAAAACCTGTACACTACACATTGAAAAGCTCTTCTGGCCAAAAAGTTGGTTCCTTTTCCTATGTTCCCATTGCTGAAGTTTTAAAGAAGTACTGTGCTCATGATGACGTCTGGGATCAAATACTATCTGAAAATAACCAGGTCATAGATGAAGAGCTTCTGACAGATTATAGAGATGGTCTTTATTTTAAGGAGCATTCTGTTTTTAGAGAGCATCCCGATGCTTTAAGAATTCATCTTTTTGAAGATGAATTTGAAATAGTGAATCCTCTTGGAGCCAAGAGAGGGAAGCATAAGCTATGTGGATTTTACTACACTATTGGAAATATGAGTGGAAAGTATCGATCTCAACTCGGCCACATTCACTTAGCCATGTTAGTTCAATATTCAACCCTGACAAAATATCGGAATGCCATCTTAAAACGAATGCTAGATGACCTAAAACATCTTTCAGCTGAAGGCTTTACTGTAAGTGTTCGTGGAACAGAGCACACAGTTTATGCTGCTGTAGCAACCTTTTCAGCTGACAATCTCTCTGCTCACATGATTGGTGGCTTCAGAATGTGTTTTAGCTCGGGTAGAATTTGTCGTAACTGTATGGCAACTCATGCAGAAATCAATGACTCATTCCTAGAAGATGATTTTGTTCTGAGAAACACTGAAGTCCACAAATATCATCTCCAGTGTGTCCAGCAGAACAAGTCCAATGTAGCTGTGTATGGTGTAAAAGGCAATAGTTATTTTGATTCACTAGGTTATTTTGATGTGACCAAGTCTTTGCCCCCAGACATCATGCATGATATGTTGGAGGGAGTTGTTCCACTGACAATGAAGCATGTTATTTGCGAGGCACATAGAAAAAAGCACATCAGTATAACTGAGCTAAACGAAGAGCTTAACAAACTCAGTGTAGGTCAGAATGACAAGGCTAATAAGCCTGTGCCGTTGTCTGAACGACTCCAAACTGTAGGCATTGTAGGATCTGCTACTCAAAAATGGTGTCTTTTCAGATTATTGCCTTTTCTAATGGGGCAACGTGTTCCTCCTGGCAGCAGTTACTGGCACGTGTTCTTATTATTGCGAAGTATTGCAGATGTTGTCATGGCAGCTAAGGTGCGGAAAGATGACCTAGCATGTCTTCCGTTACTTATTCATGAATTCCTTTCTGAGATGAAAGCGGAATTTGGAAATGTACTAACGCCTAAATGTCATTTTCTTATACATTATCCAAGACTTATGTTAATGTATGGTCCCCTCCGTTCTCTTTGGTGTATGAGATTTGTAGGAAAACATCAATATTTTAAGAACCTGGCTAAGAACACTCGAAATTTTGTAAACGTAGCTATGACACTAAGCAATCGTCACCAGTTCAAGCAATGTTGGGAATTTTCAGCTGCCAACATCTTGGGTGATTTTGAAAAGGTGCCTGGTAAAAGTGTCAGCACACCATTTTTGTCTCTTCCCATTACTCTTCAGACTGCTCTAAAAACAAATGATAAGTTTAACTTCAGAGCTACAGAATTAGAGGACAAAGTCAGTCAACGTGTCTCTGAAGTAACTTTAGACAACATAAAGTATGCAGTTGGAGATGTACTGACATTAGACCTTTTACATGTTGAAAGAATTCCTGTATTTGTACAGATCAAATACATTCTTAACATTGATACCATGTGGGTGCTTGGCAGTAAAATGTTGCTTCCATTGTCCTTTGACTCACATTTTCATGCTTATCATGTAAAAGTAGACAGTGACTGGATGTTGCTCAAACCTGGAGACGAATTGGACCACACATCGCTTGACACATATTCAGTGGATGATCATTTGTATGTTGCGTTGAAACATTTCGTATAGATCTTTTGAAAGGAATTTGTAGTTTTGTGCAGACTAGCTGGATGTCACAGAATTGAGTACAATTCCCCCAGCATTTCAGCAATGCAAGACTGTTAATGAACGGCTCAACAGGCTCAATGCATCAGTCTTGTGTTGTATAAGTGCTGGGGGAATTGTACTCATTCATGTTGTATATAGTTTTACATGTGTGCACTAAATGTTGATGTTGTATGTATTTTATATTTTTACATGTTTGCACTAAATGTACTCAAGTACATGTTGCACAAAACCTAATTTTGCACTAGGTTGTTCTTTGCACTAGGTTGTTCATGTTGCACAACCATAATATTATTGCCCAATTGACCTGCACTTTGGGAAAAAATAAAAAGTTATTGAATGTTGTTCATGTTTCTGAATCCATTTTGTATTTGTACATAAAGGTACATTGTTGCCAGTAGGGGTACAGAATTACTATTTTAGAGGTACAGGAATGTTATTTTAGAGGGGTACAGAAATGTTATTTTAGAGGTACAATGTTGTCCATATAGGGGTACAATGTCACTATAGGGGTACAGAAATGTTATTTTAGAGGTACAATGTTGTCCATATAGGGGTACAGAAATGTTATTTTAGAGGTACAATGTTGTCCATATAGGGGTACATAAATGTTCTTTTCAAGGTACAATGTTGTCCATATAGGGGTACATAAATGTTATTTTCGAGGTACAATGTTGCCCGTATAGGGGTACATGAATGTTCTTTTCGAGGTACAATGTTGTCCGTATAGGGGTACATAAATGTTATTTTAGAGGTACAATGTTGTCCATAAATGTTCTTTTAGAGATGCAGGCAAAGGTACAAATTTGTCAATAGGGGTACAGGAATGTTATTTAGAGGTACAACCAAGAAGGGTACACCAATGTACCAATACCAAAGGTACATTTCTGTACTCAACTAGGGTACTCCGGGGGTGACAAGCCATTTGTACCCCAAAAGGAACAAATCCGCCATGTTATTTTTCTGTGTGTATAACGTAGCTACATATTTAGTGTACGGTTTAAAAATCATATTTTTTATATCTGTTTATATAAAGTGTATTACAAACCATCATACCGGTGTGTGTGTGTACGTAGTAGTTATCTATAGATATTTTTTATCATGGCTGAACATTTCGACGATAGCTGTTCTATGGAAGAAATGGAAATTGAGGCTTCTACAGCAAAGCTAGCCCAGCTTTTAGGAAACTGAACTTCGATAACCCCAACCTGATATGGCTGTTTGAGTATAATAGGTTTAGCCAACTTTACTCGGTAATTCCATATCTTATTCCCGGGGTATACGTCTAACGATGCATTACTGGTCAATGTTAAGTAAAACTCCTCCCCGCTTATTGTATCCATGATGTACGGCAGGTATGTATCCTTGAACATTAGATGTCGATGTGGTCTGTCTAGAGTTTAAGAGTTAGCCTTTAAATGCTTGAAATATCCGTCTCAGGAAGCCATGTATTAAAATGGGCCGGCCAACCAAGCCATTTTACGTGAACATATTTAACACCCCGTCGTTTTCTTGTTCCCAATATCTCTTCTATCTTATAAGCTTTTCTTTCAGTCACTGTGACCCCTTGTAACTCTTTTTCGTAGAATGTACCACGTATACCATCGTCTGCAAAATCTTTCAGTCTGTATACGGCCGGTGTACGCCCTATACACTCTGTTATCGTAAAGATCTCATCTGTAAATGTCTGTTCATAACCTTTCCTGAATATACCTCGATATTTCGATATCCTGACCGTATCCCCCACATTATATTTAAATGTAGGGAATTTTATCTGTTTTGTTTTATACAGATTGTTAAAGACAACCCTCTCGTTAGCATTATTCACATTCACAGGGGAAATTTTTATGGACCGATGGAAAGTACCATTATAACCCTGCAGCGAATCGATATATCTATGCGAATTGTTTGCAGTCAGATATCTCCACATGATAGTCTTTAATGTCCTATTCCATCGTTCGATTATACTGCATTTTGTCTCATTTGATGTAGAAAAATGTGTGATATTGTGTCGTTGCATCATTTCCTGAAATGACTTATTATAGAATTCCGTTCCCTCATCTGTTTGTAATCGGCGTGGTACACGTCCTTCAGATAGTATATCTTTAAATGCAGCTGTAACGCTTTTAGCCGATTTGTTTGGTAGAGGCCTTACCCATGCATATTTGGAGAAGACATCTATGCATGTCAGAAGGAAACGTAACCCATCATTTTCTTCAGAATACACAGACATGTCGACTAAGTCAGCTTGAAACTGCGCATCGATCCCACTAACCAATATTCTATTTCTAGGGAAATGTCTACCAGCTGGTGCATGCAATGTGTACGTATCTTCTCCCTCTAGCCATTTTTTAACATCCGATATTTTTGGAGCAACATCCACAACTCCTTTGACCCCTGCATACAATTTGTTTACACCCCCTAAACTACCAGGGTTGGTGGGTTCGTAATACACCTTCCACAGAGCTGTATCCATGCTGACACATATACAACAACTGTACAAGACAGTTAGGTAACTAGAGGGTTTTATTTCATTAGAGAGAGAGAGAGACATTTTACTGTTACAACGTACACAACATTTAATCAATATTGATATAAGACACCCCACCCACATCATCACTCATCATGGGTCGTGGTGTTGGACACCCCCAGCCATATAAACACACTTCTGCTTAGTATACGTGCAATATGATCCCCTCCTTTAAGCTTTACATCTTGATCCAATCTTTCAATTATGTATGGCTCACCCCTCATATCACTGAGTATAACCTCAGCAGCCCCTAGAAGTCTAGGTGGTATCACTGTTTTACCACTGGTTGCTAGCACAGCATAGGCTAACGCATATGCCAACATAGGTGTGAACAATGATACACGTATATCGTCGTAATGATTCTCGAAATAAAAAATGGGGGCCTCATATAGACAACTGTGATGTCTCTGTGACGGATGATCCACACGGCATCCATAGCACTCATCCGTAAGCATACGTATCAACACTTTCTGCACACATAGACATATAACAGCTTTTAGAATAGCTACATCATCATGGTTTAAACACACATCTGTAGGCAGTGGTTCTATGAGCGTGCAGCCATCTACAGGGGTAGATGTTCCTACAGGCTCCATCAGAGACTCCCCAAACTCTGTTATGTATGTGAGGTTCTGAGAACCTAGATCCACGGCATATTCAGGATTTAACCAATTGGTGACTGCAAACTCTGTGGAGCACTGCGCATCTTCAGTCGAGGCTAGCGCAGAAGGCAGTGTAGAGATCTCTGGAGACAGATGCTTCACATTGAGAGGTTCCGCAACACTCTCCAGGGAAATTATGCTCGCAAGAATATGATCTGTAATAACATGAGAAACCTGTTAGTACGATCTGTATTGCGAGAGAAAAAAAAACAACTTAGAATCCATCCATACACACAATATACGTAATATACACATATTTCCTTCTTTTCACAACATCAGATTGCATGCATTTTCTTTTTATTTTGTTTTTTACCCTAGTGGATCGTATGCGTCCTCACTGTTGGACCTTCTCAGACTCAGACAAGCGAAGACAGGAAAACAGAGAACGCAACCACCAATCTTCCATAGTATGGATCTGAACCAACCTCTGACATTAGTTTCGTCTAGAGACATCACAGGCTCCACAGACGGTTGAATGATAGGATCCCTCACCCTCCGTCTCCTCTTCTTAGGTGCCATTATCTGATCAGCATTCTCAAAAATATCATTATCCTTATAAGCAGCCGGTGTGGAAGGTTCCGTATCGCATGGTTTAGTGAAAAACATGGCATGAAAAAATCACAGCAAACTGATGAGTAACACACACACTGTCTATTTTGAATAAGCACACACACCCGCCACTAAATATATCCATTTCTCGCCCCTCCTACCAATTTACATGATGACATGTACGTCACATCCTGTCATGAAGATTCTGAGGCCTAACTGACCATTATTTTAAGATGAATACAGATTACATGGTTGAAAAGTCAAACAGTACATGCTAATTTTTAGAAAAAAATACCTAATCTTTCTCTCTATTCCCTCAGTGGGAGAGAGAACTGTGACAGAGAGGGCACCCACATTCCCATAGGTTCCCACACCGCAGGGGTACCATAATGATCTGAAAAACAAAATGGCTGACACGCCACGCCCCCTTGTTGCCCTAAAAATCCATAGCAACAATTACAATAACAATAGGTCCTCAGGGTGCCCTTCTAACTACTACCGTGGATTAACAGCGAGGTACGAGCTGCTGTCCATGCACGCAACGTCGCCTTCAGATCTGGGAATCTGGGGGACACCCGTGCGGCACTCCTGAGAACCATCAGGAAGGCCAAGAAGGACTACACCACCAAGCTGGAGGCCCAGTTTGAGAGCGGGGACGTGAGGACTACATGGCAGGGGCTGCGTACTATGTTTATGTTTATGTTTATGTTTATTGAAGGATCCCCATTAGAGACACATGACTGAGCCTCTAGTCTTCCTGGGGTCCTGAATAAAACAAATACAATACAAATGTACAGCTAAAAATACATTTTAAAATAAAAACTGAAAAAAATAATAAAAAATAATAAAAATAACAAAGAACACAGATACAGAGAACAAATTCACATTATAAATCAAAAGAACAGATTTACAAATCACAGTTATGTACTTGGCAAATTGGCTAGGTATATCTTGATATTCTTTTTGAAAGTAATTTTGCTATGTATTGTAGAAAATATGTTTTTGGGCAGTGCATTCCAGAGAGTTATTGACCTATATATACCAGTATGTTTCAGACAGTTTGTTTTAGGTGTTGTTTGTATTCTTATGTTACCAGAAGCTGCTCCCCTGGTGTTGTAACCATGTTCTAACCCACTATTACGGACTACAGAGGGAGAGCCAGATCTGCAGAGACCCCCTCTGCCTCCCTTCCTGGCGAGCTTAACACCTTCTATGCCCGGTTCGAGTCTGGACGTACAGTACAGCCACTGCCTGCACCATCTGTGGAGACCAGCCCTCTCATCATCTCGGAGGCGGACGTGCGCAGAGCCTTGCAGCGGATTAACACCCGCAAAGCAGCAGGCCCGGATGGCATCCCCGGCCGTGTGCTCAAGGTCTGTGCAGCCCAGCTGGCAGGAATATTCACGGATATTTTCAACCTCTCCCTCTCCCAAGCTGTGGTCCCCTCCGGCTTTAAATCCTCTATCGTGGTCCCGATTCCCAAGCACTCTAAGGTGACGTGCCTTAATGACTGGAGACCGGTCGCTCTGACACCGATTGTCAGTAAGTGCTTTGAGAGACTGGTGAGAGACTACATCTGCTCTGTACTGCCTGCCACGCTGGATCCATGGCAATTTGCCTATCGTCAAAATCGATCAACTGACGATGCAGTTGCCTTGGCCGTACACTCTGCACTCTCCCACCTGGACAAGAGGGGGAAGAACAGATATGTACGGATGCTTTTTGTGGACTACAGTTCTGCCTTTAACACGATCATCCCAACCAGACTGGACACAAAGCTCAAGGACCTAGGCCTGCACTCGTCCATGTGCAGCTGGATACTTGACTTTCTGTCTGGCCGTCGTCAGGTGGTGAGGATGGGCAACATCAACATCGTCGGACCCCCTGACCCTCAACACTGGAGCCCCCTGCTCCAGTGTTGCTGCGTGCTGAGCCCTCTACTCTACTCACTGTACACACACGACTGTACAGCCACGCACAGCTCCAACGTCGTGATCAAATATGCGGACGACACAACAGTGATGGGCCTGATCGACGACGAGGACGAGACGGCCTACAGAGCAGAGGTTCGAACGCTGACACAGTGGTGCCACGAGAACAGCCTGGCTCTAAACGTCGGCAAAACCAAGGAACTGATCGTGGACTTCAGGAGACCAGAGAGAGAGCACGCACCCATTGTCATTAATGGTGCTGCAGTGGAGCAGGTCAGCGACTTCAAGTTCCTTGGGATAAACATCTCGAGGGACCTGAAGTGGGCCACACACACAACCACAGTGGTGAAAAAAGCCCAACAACGGCTCTACTGCCTGAGGCGCCTGAAGAAATTCAGAGTGAGCCCCCGCATCCTCAAAGCGTTCTACAAGAGCACCATCGAGAGTGTTCTGACGAGCGGCACCACTGCCTGGTTCGGAAATTGCACCGCTGCAGAACGGAAAAGACTGCAGAGAGTGGTGCGAACAGCACAGCGCATCGTGGGAGGGGAGCTTTCCCCACTCCAGGAAATACACGAAAGACGTTGTGTGGCTAAGGCTGAGAGCATTATCAGGGACATCCATCACCCCAGCCATAGCCTGTTCAAACCACTCCCGCGCCTACGGCCGGGCAAACGCTATATGAGCATCAAGAGCAGCACCACCAGACTCTTCAACAGTTTCTACTTGTCCACAATTAGACTGCTGAACAAGAGCTAGGATTGGTGACGCCACACAGACTGAACGGACTGGTCTCCTTTAGTAGAGACTACTCTGTTTATACACATAGGCTACATTACTTATTTATTTTTTATATGCATACATATTGTACCATGTAGATTAGTCATGTACTATGCACTTTCTTCTTTTAACTGCAATGATGAGCCTGCACAAACAAGAATTTCACCCATGTTACCTGTAATGTGATGTGACAATAAAGTTTGATTCTGATTCTCTCCGAGGTTGTCTAGTTTTATTTGTACTTATTTTCCTGTTTTCCTTCTACCCAAGGGCAAGAAACAGTCCCTGGTCCATTGTTGTTTCTCTGATGCATTTGTTTTCCCGAAAGGAAAATTCCACCTTAATTAAGATTCTAAGCATGTGATTTAACAAGTTATATATATTTTCTGGAAGAAGCATCTCACAAACTGACTATAATTTTGATGGACAGGATATTACAAGTTATTACAAATAGGTTATTACCAGTGTTGGGGAAGTTACTTTTAAAAAGTAAGGCATTATAGTTATCGTTACTTATCTAAAAAAGTAATTTGTTACTTTACTTTACTTTAGAAGATAATAATATAAAAAACGGCCGAAACTGAATACCGAATATAGGAACTTTTTTTTTAAGCTAGATCTATAAAGAATAGGGTTGGGAGACTTGGGACTTGGGAATTAATTGGAGGCTTTGTGATGAATTCATCTCAATTAATCACATTTTAATCGCATATCAATAGGCATATTTGACCTGAGCAGTGAGCTTTTTTTCTACATAAGCATAGGCAAAAAAAAAAGTAGTAATAATTATAGTGATAATATTATTTATATAAAGCTTCTCTGAGTACTTAAAGAGGAGAACATGAGAAAACAAATAAAAACAACTTTATTAGAGAAGACTATGGAATAAAATAAATTAAAGTGGAATGAGATAGCAATATTCCAGATGTGGGTTTGAATTTATAGAGGTGGCATGTCTCTGACTTTTGTGAAGTGCATCGTTTTGACAGGTCTGCCTGCTGTGGACAGTGACACCCTGACCATTAAACACGGGCAGACGCAACGATACAGTCTATCATTCATTGTTAAAGCTCCAAATGATATTCCCATTCGTCTTTGTGTCTGCCCGTGTAAACGCAGCAGCGAGTGTGAGGGGTTAGCTCCCATGCTAGCTATAGCTTCCCTCGTCAACAGAACACCACCACAGATCGGGTGGAAGCTGCTGATACCACGTTGCTTGTGCCCGTGGATGGGAAATAAGATTTAAAAGGCTATGGAAGCGTGGATGAAAGGCAAAGCACAGATGTGTGCAAAGTTTTGTCGGATCTGCCTGTGCATTCCTACTACTACTACTAAACTACTTAAATAGTGATGGTCATGTTGATAGTGTCAGATTATGTGATTACACGACTTTAGTATCTACCACTTGTCATTGTCATCCTGGAATAGAATGAATGATCTCTCTAGGTCGTCCTCAGACGAGCCCTCCATCGTCGTTTCCAGTCATCCCGGTTCTCCATACATCTGACCAGTTCGTTGGTACTTTGCGCTCCTGCGTCGTTCTTGAGTACATCCACGTATGTTAGCGTTGGACGTCCTCGTGACCGGTGCCCGTGCGTTGGTTCCCACAGCACTAGTTTACTGGCTGGCAGCTCTTGGTGTCTTTGGCAGTGTCCTGCTAGTCTCATTCTCCTGGCTGCTATTTTCTGGGTCACCCTTGGCATTCCATCATACAGAGTAGTGTTTGTAACATGTGTGCTCTTATTGATGTTGAGTACTGCCCGCAACATTCTGGTGTAGCACCCATCGAGAGACTTCTGCAGGGTTGGCTTCAAGGTCCAGCATTCACTGCCATATAGGAGAACGGACTCTACCGTTGCGTAGAAGAAGCTTAGTTTGGTTTGACGGGGGAGGTTGGAGTTCCATACGCTGGCCATGCCGTTTAGGGCCCTCCATGCAAGGGCCTTCCTCACTTTCAGGTCTTGTTCGGTGGAGTTGACCCATGAGCCCAGGTACTTGAAGTCATTGACTTCCTTCAAAGCAGTGCCTTCTGTTGTTGTTAGAGGTGGATGCTCTGATGGGATGTTATAAGTGATAACTTGAGTTTTCTTGGCATTCAGCCGGAGGCCAACCTTGGCACATTCTGACTCCACTCTGGTCAGGAGCTCCTGCGCTTGTTCCACGTGGTCAGAGAGCAGGCTGATGTCGTCCGCGTAGTCCAAGTCTGTCAGGACTACTGTTGGGTGTCGCCTCGACCTCCTTGGTGTTATGGTGAGGCCAAGGTCCTGCTCTCGTCCATTGATGGCCTTCCTCAACGCGTAGTCCAGGACTATGACGAAGAGGAAGGGGGCTAGGGTGTCTCCTTGCAGTACTCCAGCCACGATGTTAAACTCCTCACTGTTGCCATCTGGAGTCAACACCTTGGCCCTTGTTCCTGCGTACATGGTTTCTATTGCCCGGAGTAAGTTGAGGGGGACACCGTAGGCCTTAAGGATCTTCATCATCGTTCCTCTGTGTATTGAGTCAAATGCTTTTTTGAAGTCGATAAAACACAACACGGCAGTCAGGTTGTTCCTTTTGACCTCCTCAAGTATTCTCCTTAGGGCCAAGATCTGGGCCACGGTAGTTCTTCCTTCTCGAAAACCGTTTTGGTTCTCCCTCAGATGAGGGTCGATGGCATGCCTTATCCGGTTCAGGATCATACGGTTGTAGACCTTTGCGGTGATGCATGTCAGGCTGATGCCTCGGTAGTTGTCTGGCTTCGAGAGGTCCCCGGCCTTAGGCACAGGGATGATGTTGGACAGAGACCAAATGTCAGGCTGCTTGCCGTTTAGCAAGGCAAGGTTACAGAACTGTAGGATGACGTTGTCAAACCCGCAGTTCTTTACCACTTCTGGCGGTATGCCGTCCGGCCCAGCACTTTTGCCCACTCTCAGTGTGGCTTTCGCCCTGGCTAACTCACTGACCGTGAAGGGGCCATCGTTGATGTCGAGGTTCTGGAGTAATGGTGGTATGTCTTCCTCCTCTCCCTCAACTGTTGTTCCCAGCAACCTTTGGAAATGGTTGAACCAGGTGTTCACCCTTTCCTCAGGGCTGAGCCCCTCCACCTGTCCCTCCTTGGTCCTCTTCCGTCCAGTCATTTCGTTAATGACCTTCCAGGCCTCACCGTACTGCCTCTCACCTTGCGCTTCCTGGACTCTATGCACCCTCTCCATGAGTTCCTCCCCTTTGATGTTATCGTAGGTTCTGAATAGAAGCTGTTTGGCTTCATTCAGTCGCCCACGTCTCTCCGCAGTTGGCTCTCGCGCAAAGCCAAGCCGTGCTTCCTCCACCCTTCCTCGTGCCACCACGACCTCCGGGTGCCTGGACTGCAGGGTGGTTCTGGATTTATCCAGAACGGGCACACACAGCCTGGTTGCCTCCTCATTTGCTACAACGAAGCGCCTGTATTCATTGTTGGGCTCCTCACCCTCATCCAGCAGCTGAAAGCGCCTTGTGACCTCCTCTGTGTACCTGGCTTGCAGGCCAGGGTCTGTTGAGAATGCCTTCCAGTCATATCGGATTTTAGGGCATGGCTTGGGGACCCTGAGGCTCAGTCGCACCCTCATGGAGACCACGCGGTGGAATATGGTGTTCGCTGCCAGTAGCTGGTGTTCCATGAGGAGGGAGGCAAGGTGTGCACCATTGCGGTTGGTAGATCATTCGATTGTATGTTATATTATGTGTCAACTCAAATGGGGAAAATGTGAATTTATTACTATTACAACTAAACACTATTTCTTACGTCATCATTGAGAGCTAGTCATACATATACACACCATGTACTCTGGTCCCATCAAATCAGGCACAATTTGCTATTTTATTTTACTGATTATGTATATAGTATTCGTATAATCTGGTCCCAGCAAACCAGGCACAAATTTGCTGTTTTATTTGCACTAGCCCTTACCCGTTGTGAGATATTTGCCCCCCTCTTGTGGCCGTGGGGGGGTACTGCGCCCGGAGCGTTTTTAATTCACTAATACATCTTGCATCCTTTGGTATTCTTCTCCTGATAAACTACACGGTTTGCACACATCTCACCATGCACAACGGCGACAGGTAGCCTGTCCACACATGGACCGCTACTTTGCATTCATATTCATGTCATATTGACAGTACAATACCCATTTTTGCATTTTTTTATCCACTAATAAATTCATTATAAATCATTAATGTGTCAAATTGGAAAAAGGGCTCCATTAAGACCTCCATATAATTATGGTCCATGCCTGTGTGAAAAGTGGGAGTGATTGGGCCAGCCAATGTTGAGATAAAGCGCTGTCAGGGACATTCATTCAGACAGACAGACAGACATTCAGACATTCGCTGAATTTTAGTATGATATGCATTATGTGGCGGGTTGGCTGGCACAGTGCACACAGACCGGGCAAAAGTATTACTTGTGCGCTCTGCTTGCGCAAGTAAATATACCAATATATATCCAGTATAAGTCATTTTACAATTAGTTGCATGCTGAAAAGAAAATAGACAATCTACAAGCTCAAGCGCGACGCGTTGTGGGCTTGTAGATCGGCTATTTTCAGCAAGTGTAAAAAACTATAATTACGACGGCCCGCCAAAATAAATGTTGTTCGACTAAATCAACTGTAGATTTAGTCGACTAAAACTAGACTAACACTAAGACATTCCAGGTGACTAAAATGTGACTAAAAATAAATAAACTATCCAAGAGACTGAGTAAAACTAAAATCTAAATTTGCTGCCAAAAACAATACTGTTCTCCACCACACCTGGGGGAAACCTAACCACTATAAACGGTGTGATAAGAAATAGCTGTCCTCAAAAAAGCTGCGTTCGGGGCACGGTGGCACAGTTGGTAGTGCTGTCGCCTGACAGCTAGAAGGTCCTGGGTTCGATGCTATGGGACGCTATGGGTGCTGGCGGCGTGTTCCCTCCTCCACGTCATCAGTGCCCATACCCGAGGCGGGGTTGGCAAAAGGGCCTTTCTGTGTGGAGTTTACATGTTCTCCCCGTGTCCCCTAGGGTAGGTACACTCACATGTTCTCCCTGAGTCCCCTAGGGTAGGTACCCTCACATGTTCTCCCTGTGTCCCCTAGACCTACGGAAGGTACCCTCACAAAAAACATGCAGTAATCCTGGTCTAAACTACCTCCCCCTGGCCAGCCGGGGCGCCTGATGGAGGGAAAAGGAACTGGTTGGAATAACGTGTTCCTTCCACGTGCTACGTCCAACCAGGGGAAACTCCCCCCTGTCAAGGTGTAAAGGAGCAACTTGGACACTCAGGCATGAAGAAAGCATGAGTTCATGTCCGTTGCTCTCCCCAGGTTGGCGGAGGGTGTGTAGAGTCCAGGATCACATTAGATCATTGACACAGAGGTGAAAAATTGGTTACAAAAATCGTGGGATAAAAGATATATAAAAATAATGCTGCGTTCACATTGGCAGATGCAAAAGATACAAAGATGCAATTGTGCATTTGTATCTTTGTAGCTGAAGTTCATACCGGTCAACGTGATCAGAAATCGGGGGCCGATCACGTATATTGCTTGACCCCGTCTTATCACTGCTTGCAGCTATATTTTCTTCTTCTTCATCTTCTTCTTCTTCTCCTTTAGCCAAAAATAGCAGTTCTGGCTGAACCGGTTGGTTTTCGCGGAACTTGGCATTATGGTAATAAAATTATGGTAAAACAGAGAGAATTGTTCCGGATCCTGCGCGCAGGGTCCGGCCCATTCCTCTCTGTTATGTCATATGACGAGCATAACTGAATCTGGAAGTATTCCTTTATTAAATGATTCTTCATAGTCTGGAATTGTAACTGATCAATTTTTTTTTGTGACTTTCGCCTTTATTTTATATGGACAGTCAGTGGTGTAAACTTTATTTATATAGCACATTTCATACATAAAATGCAACTCTGTCACATTCTGTCTCTCCCTCAGTCTGTGACTCCACACTGGCCTCCCATATCCCATTCCAGCACACCCAGTTCACCCAGTTCCATTTACACACCTGTCAACTACCTCATCAGCCCAGCAGTGAACACTTCTCCAATCAACCTGCTCACTATAAAACTGGACTCAGTACAAACACTCATTGTCAGTTCATAACCTGTGTCACAGATGTCCTGCCTGTTCATGTGTTGACTTTGATGTCATTCTGATTCATGCCTGATTCCTACCTGCATTCCCCTGTGTAAGATATCTCGTAATTCTTTATTAAATACTTTATTATTATACTCTAGTTTGTTGTGACTTTGCTCCTGGGTTCAACTCTGTCTGCATCCTTGACAACTCAAAGTACTTCACATAGTAAACTTTATTTATATAGCACATTTCATACATAAAATGCAACTCAAAGTACTTCACATGAAAATAAAATAAAAAATAACAAGCAGCGGAATGCCAGAAACAAAAAGTAGGTCAATCTACAATTAGCAAATAAAAATAGCAATACAAAACTAAAACATTAAAAATGGTAAGGAAATTTGTATTGGATAATACATTTTAAATTGATATTCTTAGATATTCAACTTTATTGACATTTATAATTAAATTGGTGTCTTTACACTGTAGAATTTTACATTTGATTTAATACTACCATTGTTGTTTGTTTCTGTTGCTTAACTCTGTTGCTTTAACTACATAGAAGTGTCTATTTGTTTGTCTCTAAATGTTTTGATGAATTGAACAATGCCCTTATGTAAACAAGTGTAAGGCTTAATTGGGTCGTCCACTTACAGTTAACAGTCTTTGTATTGAGTTTGTGCTTGAAATGTAGGCCTACTGTAATTCTGCAAACTGTTAATAAATATTTAAATCAATCAATCAATCAAAATTGACATTTCAACTATTGATCAGACGCTGTGAATTGACGACACCTAGTGGTCATTCATTTTAATTGCATGCATGCAGAGAAATCACAACATTGTGAGACGCACTGGGTCGTTGCCATGTTTTGCCACGGAAACCAGCGACCTGCCTTGTGTAAGTAAGTAAGTAAATTTTATTTATAAAGCACCTTTCTTAACAATGTTACAAAGTGCTGTACAGTGACACAATAAAATCAATCATAATTAAAACAGGACAGTACAACAAGCAAATAAGAACAACATAATCAAGTCAAATAAAATCAGAAAAATGTTCCCGAAATAAAAACGTTTTCAGTGGACGAAGCCAGGCTTGATACGAGCAGACGTGGCAACGCGAGTGAAACACAGGGGCAATCTCCCGTTGGCCGAGAGGTTGGAACTCACGGGCCAATGGGAGCCTGCATGCTTTTGGGCGGCCGATAAGGGCAGGGGTAAAACAGAGAGAATTGTTCCGGATCCTGCGAGCTGGGTGGGCTCAAACCACCATCCTCTCGGTTAACAGCCGAGCGCGCTAGCCTATTGCGCCACAGAGACTTCTTACTGAAGTGATTTATCTTTTTTTCGTACCTGGTTTGGTACAGCCCAATCTAAAAAAATACTTTAGGTTTTTATTCAAAAACAGCAGAGCTTACGTACTTCGGCTAACGACTCTGGTGGGTCTCGAACCCACAGCCTTTGAATATCTCTATATGTCTATTGACATGCCTAGAAGTCCAATGCGCTATCCATTGCGCCACAGAGCCTCCACCTCAAAGCTTGCAGTGGGTGGAGCCTCACCTAATTGAAATCTAATGGCAAGAAAGAAGGATGGGTTCCAAATGACCTATAATGCCTGATCATATTGCAAGAACAAAAGCTTGGGCTACCAGGCACTGCTGGGAGTTGAACCCAGGATCTCCTGTTTACTAGACTGGCACTTTAACCAACTAAGCCACAGCACCAATGTTTTCACACAGTTTTGCTTCCATTGGAGAGTAAAAGAAAACATATTGAGTGATTAAAGGCTAAATTAACTCAACTGTGTTGCTTGATGCTATGCACCTGATAGAAAACCTTGGGTAGGGAGAAATAGCAGACTCAAAGAGATGACACTGACATGAACGAGAAACTTTCCATAGTACTGCCATGTCGGATTGCTTATGTTGGGAGCAACTAGGAAGCTTCCCACTTAGCACTTTGATGCCTAGATAATTTTACAGTTCGATCTTCCCTTCCCTGGGTGGGCTCGAACCACCATCTTCTCGGTTAACAGCTGAGCGCGCTAGCCTATTGCGCCACAGAGACTTCTTACTGAAGTGATTTATCTTTTTTTCGTACCTGGTTTGGTACAGCCCAATCTAAAAAGATACTTTAGGTTTTTATTCAAAAACAGCGGAGCTTACGTACTTCGGCTAACGACTCTGGTGGGACTCGAACCCACAGCCTTTGAATATCTCTATATGTCTATTGACATGCCTAGAAGTCCAATGCGCTATCAATTGCGCCACAGAGCCTCGACCTCAAGGCTTGCAGTGGGTGGAGCCTCACCTAATTGAAATCTAATGGCAAGAAAGAAGGATGTTAGGGTTCCAAATGACCTATAATGCCTGATACTATTGCAAGAACAAATGCTTGGGCTACCAGGCACTGCTGGGAGTTGAACCCAGGATCTCCTGTTTACTAGACAGGCACTTTAACCAACTAAGCCACAGCGCCAATGTTTTCACGCAGTTTTGCTTCCATTGGAGAGTAAAAGAAAACATATTGAGTGATTAAAGGCAAAACTAACTCAACTGTGTTGCTTGATGCTATGCACCTGATAGAAAACCTTGGGTAGGGGGAAATAGCAGACTCAAAGAGATGACACTGACATAAACCAGAAACTTTCCATAGTACTGCCATGTCAGATTGCTTATGTTGGGAGCAACTAGGAAGCTTCCCACTTAGCACTTTGATGCCTAGATAATTTTACAGTTCTATCTTCCCGTCCCTGGGTGGGCTCGAACCACCATCCTCTCGGTTAACAGCCGAGCGCGCTAGCCTATTGCGCCACAGAGACTTCTTACTGAAGTGATTTATCTTTTTTTCGTGCCTGGTTTGGTAGAGCCCAATCTGAAAATATACTTTAGGTTTTTATTCAAAAGCTTACGTACTTCGGCTAACGACTCTGGTGGGACTCGAACCCACAGCCTTTGAATATCTCTATATGTCTATAGAGCGCAGCAGTCCCGCCCCCTTTCAGAAAAGCGAGTGGCCCAGGAAATGAAACTCCAATGCATTTTTCCATCGGCACTTCGAATATAATTTATTTAAAGACGGTTACGCCGCGGACAAAGCCAATTCGGATCATGACAAATCATGACAATGAACACAATGTTTTGGGACGATCAAATAATTTATAAGACGAAAAACAAAACAAATAGTGTTGTCTCCTGCCTTTATTTTCTTCTTTCTAATGATTTGATCGTCCCAAAACATTGTCATGATTTGTCATGATCCGAATTGGCTTTGTCCGCGGCGTAACCGTCTTTAAATAAATTATATTCGAAGTGCCGATGGAAAAATGCATTGGGGTTTCATTTCCTGGGCCACTCGCTTTTCTGAAAGGGTGCGGGACTGCTGCGCTCTATTGACATGCCTAGAAGTCCAATGCGCTATCCATTGCGCCACAGAGCCTCCACCTCAAAGCTTGCAGTGGGTGGAGCCTCACCTAATTGAAATCTAATGGCAAGAAAGAAGGATGTTAGGGTTCCAAATGACCTATAATGCCTGATAATATTGCAAGAACAAAAGCTTGGACTACCAGGCACTGCTGGGAGTTGAACCCAGGATCTCCTGTTTACTAGACAGGCACGAGCAGGCACTTTAACCAACTAAGCCACAGCGCCAATGTTTTCACACAGTTTTGCTTCCATTGGAGAGTAAAAGAAAACATATTGAGTGATTAAAGGCAAAACTAACTCAACTGTTGCTTGATGCTATGCACCTGATAGAAAACCTTGGGTAGGGGGAAATAGCAGACTCAAAGAGATGACACTGACATAAACCAGAAACTTTCCATAGTACTGCCATGTCGGATTGCTTATGTTGGGAGCAACTAGGAAGCTTCCCACTTAGCACTTTGATGCCTAGATCATTTTATAGTTCCATCTTCCCGTCCCTGGGTGGGCTCGAACCACCTTCCTCTCGGTTAACAGCCGAGCGCGCTAGCCTATTGCGCCACAGAGACTTCTTACTCAAGTGATTTATCTTTTTTCCGTGCCTGGTTTGTTAGAGCCTAATCTGAAAATGACCTATAATGCCTGATCATATTGCAAGAACAAAAGCCTGAGCTACCAGGCACTGCTGGGAGTTGAACCCAGGATCTCCTGTTTACTAGACAGGCACTTTACCAACTAAGCCACAGCGCCAATTCTTTCACACAGTTTTGCTTCCATTGGAGAGTAAAAGAAAACATATCGAGTCATTAAAGGCAAAACTAACTCAACTGTGTTGCTCGATGCTATGCACCTGATAGAAAACCTTGGGTAGGGGGAAATAGCAGACTCAAAGAGATGACACTGACATAAACCAGAAACTTTCCATAGTACTGCCATGTCGGATTGCTTATGTTGGGAGCAACTAGGAAGCTTCCCACTTAGCACGCTGATGCCTAGATAATTTTACAGCTCCATCTTCCCGTCCCTGGGTGGGCACGAACCACCATCCTCTCGGTTAACAGCCGAGCGCGCTAGCCTATTGCGCCACAGAGACTTCTTACTGAAGTGATTTATCTTTTTTTCGTACCTGGTTTGGTACAGCCCAATCTAAAAAAATACTTTAGGTTTGTATTCGAAAACAGCTGAGCTTACGTACTTCGGTAACGACTCTGGTGGGACTCGAACCCACAGCCTTTGAATATCTCTATATGTCTATTGACATGCCTAGAAGTCCAATGCGCTATCCATTGCGCCACAGAGCCTCCACATCAAAGCTTGCAGTGGGTGGAGCCTCACCTAATTGAAATCTAATGTGTGATGATATTACAGGTTATACAGAGGAAGTCGGGCAGTATGTTTTCTCCTGTGGGTGACAGCTTGTGTGTGCGCGCGCGCGTGCCTGTGTGTGCAGGCTCGCGTGCGGGCGTGTCGCGGTGTGAGTGGGTGATTGTAACAGGGGGAAGGACCAAGAAAAGACGCAGCCTCGCCGGATTGGAGCACAGAGGAAGACGCCAAGTTTAAAGGACTGTCAGAGAGGCGGCGACAGCGAACCCGTGCCTTCCTGGCTCCCAACCCGCCGTTCCACTGTTAGCCCTAGCTGCTCTAGTCATTGTGTATTGTGTAGCCTGAATAGAGATGCAGCTAAATGTAACCGGTGCCATTTGATTCAGCATGTAACTGACAGATCCGTCTGACGTAAATGGCCTCCTGCCAAGTTCCACTTCGCTAGCGGGTTCTCAGCTAAAGATAAGGGTGGGGGGCTGATCTTTTGTTTTCCAGTTTATATATTGTTTCTGACAGGGAGGTTAGCGTTTGTATTTTGTTTTGAGGTAAGAGTCACTTTTTCGTTCTAGCTTGTTTTCATGTTCAGTCCTCCGCTCTTGGAGATTTTGTATCCGATATTGCCTGAAGTGAGGAACACAAATAAAAAGATAATATCGAAAAGTCAACTGTTTGGACGGCGGTTTTCTTGGGAGCTGGGAAGGTCGGTTTTCCACACCTGATGTCTCGGTTCCCCCTAGACCGGGACATCACATAATGGCAAGAAAGAAGGATGTTTGGTTCCAAATGACCTATAATGCCTGATAATATTGCAAGAACAAAAGCTTGGGCTACCAGGCACTGCTGGGAGTTGAACCCAGGATCTCCTGTTTACTAGACAGGCACTTTAACCAACTAAGCCACAGATCCAATGTTTTCACACAGTTTTGCTTCCATTGGAGAGTAAAAGAAAACATATTGAGTGATTAAAGGCAAAACTAACTCAACTGTGTTGCTCGATGCTATGCACCTGATAGAAAACCTTGGGTAGGGGGAAATAGCAGACTCAAAGAGATCACAATCACATTAACCAGAAACTTTCCATAGTACTGCCATGTCGGATTGCTTATGTTGGGAGCAACTAGGTAGATTCCCACTTAGCACTTTGAAGCGTAGATAATTTTGAAAGTTACATCTTCCCGTCCCTGGGTGGGCTCGAACCACAATCCTCTTGGTTACCAGCCGAGCTCGCTAGCCTATTGCACCACAGAGACTTCATACTGAAGTGATTTATCTTTTTTTCGTGCCTGGTTTGGTAGAGCCCAATCTGAAAAAATACTTTAGGTTTTTATTCGAAAACAGCGGAGCTTACGACTCTGGTGGGACTCGAACCCACAGCCTTTGAATATCTCTATTGACATGCCTAGAAGTCCAATGCGCTATCCATTGCGCCACAGAGACACCACCTCAAAGCTTGCAGTGGGTGGAGCCTCACTTAATTGAAATCTAATGGCGAGAAACAAGGATGTTGGGTTCCAAATGACCTATAATGCCTTATACTATTGCAAGAACAAAAGCTTGGGCTACCAGGCACTGCTGGGAGTTGAACCCAGGATCTCCTATTCAACAGTTTCAATAGAACTACCGTGTCGGATTGCTTATGTTGGGCGCAACTAGAAAGCTTCTCACAATCCCATCTGTGGGTGCACTGGATTGCTACTAGCCTAGCACTTTGTTGCATAGCTAATTTTGACAGAAACTTCCGTTCCCTGGGTGGGCTCAAACCACCTTCCTCTCGGTTAACAGCCGAGCGCTCTAGCCTACTGCGCCACAAAGACTTCTTACTGAAGTGATTCATCTTTTTTTCTTGCCTGGTTTGGTACAGCCCAATCTGAAAAATACTTTAGGTTTTTATTTGAAAAAAGCAGAGCTTATGTAGGCTCAGGGATCGTTTGCTTTTGCCTGAAGGCTGTCGTGCTCTGATGACGCAGGGTTGTGATGCGTCAGTGTTGTGTTGTGTTCAGTTGTTGTGGGCATTAAGAATAAACGGAGTGACCGGTGGCGTTCCAATGATAAACTCCTTGTCATCTATCCTTATAAAGAGAGTCTAAAGCCTGCATATTCGTCTAGCTGCGGCCGGCGCTACATTATTGAATGAAGGCCAGCCTGACGGCTGGCCTCCATGAAAAAATTAGGCCATACTGACCTTGATCTATAGAGCATGTAAGTCTTGTTGGAACTAACCCTGGGGGCTGGCCTCCATAGAAACATTAGGCCCTACTGACCTTCACCTAGTATTTATACTTCTATTCAAAATTAACAATAACATGTTTCACTGCCTCCCAGTATTTGTCTAAGGTTCTAACATTTCGATGGTACTGCGTCCGCAGCCGCTGCAGCCTCTGATCAAGCAGCCTCCACTTCCTCCTTTGTCTGGGTAGGTGGTCGCTGCGCTCGGCCATCCCACACACATGCTCCAAACGGCGTTGCTCATCTTTGAGCCTCCTAATAAAGACCCAGATGTGATGGAAAGCTGAAACAATCATAGATGTGTAAATGTAACACACATGTCATATATGGCCCATTTACACTTTTCATACATTGCTCAGTAACATTTAACTAATTGAACCAATTCTGCATGAGAAGACGCACAGATGTAACCTCACTTTTGACTTACGAGTGTCCTTTTTCTGTCATGATGCCATACGTTTCCACTGTATATTGAAACATATGACAGAAGGGCGAACAACAGCTGGTGGAAAAAGCTTTTCCTTATTTTTATGAAATCCTCTAACCTGATTGACCTCTAGTTTTCCCATTACGGCCAAACTCTTTAGTTTACAGTAATCCTGGATCATGATGGTCCCACAAGGCTACAACACACCTCCTGTCTCCTCACAAATTGTAAAGGGAATCTGTAATATTTCCTATGCAGCTATGTTACCCATTACGGTAAAGAAATATAAGTTATTACTGTACCTTCAACTCGGTTGTTGGTCCGATTCTCAGACCCACGGCCATAAACGTTCCAGACTGCTGGGGGGAACGTGGCATTGGCCGACACATACAGTAAGTGTCTTTGACATACAGGAGGAAGTCGCGCACTTCTGGGTACGTGTGCCTCAGCTGTCTGGTGTCCTGTGATGTGGCCATGAGCTGAAAGTTGTTTCTGAAAGTTGTTTCTCACAACAGGCAGGTAGCCTATGGCCATGAGCTTCCTGACCCAGTTCTTGAGCTGCCGGTCTTGACGGTATGGAGCTGCAAAAGTTGTGTAAAGAAATAAGAATTACCTCCCTGAAAATGTACTGAGATTAAAGTGAAACACTCAATAGTAATTGAGAACTTGAACTCTTTGAACTTGAAGTCCCAGAGAGCCATACACGGTCTTGAGACAGTTATTCATGGTACAATTTAGAAAAGTTGACATATGCTTTCATAAGGAACACACATAGTAAAAGCCTATGCCTGTTTCATCGGGGAAACTTTATATAGAAATAGAATTGAACATGCATTCAGAATATCAAAAGAGTTTCCCAGACCGTTTTAGCATTTATCAAACAAATGCACTGCCACTGACCTGCCAGGCCAAGTTCCTGGATCTTCCGCCACAAACTTAATTGGCAAAAGTTAAAATAGCACCCAGTGGTGCGGATTCATCTCTGCTGCCTCGAAATCTGTCACCACTGCTTCTGGCATCCATCTGTTAGATTTATGACAGGAGTGATGAAGGATAGAAACGCAGACAGACAGAAACAGACAGACAGCTAAATGGGTTACTCTTATTTCCCACAAAAAATAAAGCAAGGATACAGTGAATGTGCAAAGACACACACACACACACACACACACACACACACACACACACACACAGCCTACTCTTCACCAGTGAGTTGCTGGACCCTCCTCTTTATGACCCTCAATACACTGGAGTACATCTCCTGGGTCTTCCCTGTCATTAGCACCATGCAAAATGGGAGGGTCCTGTCCAGGTACAGGCCATGGACAGTAACAAATTGGTAAAACGGCCTAGGGCACGTTTTGAATGTCCCATCCATGTAGATCTAAAACAAAATTCAAATATTGAATTCATACATGAAAAGACTGTCCAGGATTTTGTAAATGAGCAAACAGGATTACGGTACTGGGGAGAACAGGTGCTGACAGGAGTGACTAAGCAATAAAATGCAAACCTTAATAAAATAGTTTACAGCTAGTTCTGTTTATCTACTATAAAAAAACAATAGAAACAAGGCAACAATTAGTATATTACTTCAAGTGTACATATGCCTCAAAGGCAACACAGGCCCTAACAATAATTAGCAAAATATTTCCAACTATCATTATAGATTTCTTTCTAACTGATACAAAGTTCATTGGGGGGTGGGTTCTAACCTGGCGGCACCGGGCTAACTTCCTGAAGTTTTCATCAGTCCCAAAGACCAGGTAGCCATTGGGGGGGAACAGAGCGGCATTCCGACGCATCGCCATTCCGATCATTGACTTCTATTGATCGGAATGACCCCACCCCCCCCGACCCCCCCCCCCCCCCCCCCCCCCCCCCCCCGCCTCCGATACGTACATCAATCCAGCCCCCCCCCACCACCCCACTGCGTGCATGTGCATGTACGTATACGTATACGGTCGAGATGTCTGTCTGAGGGACAGACTCTATTATTATTATTATTACCCCGCCACCCCACTGCGTGCACGCGCGTGTACGTGTACGTACGGTCGAGATGTCTGTCTGACAGACAGACAGACTCTATCTCTATTATTATTATTATTATTATTATTATTATTATTATTATTATTATTATACTGATGACAGAGTATGATTGCCGGACAGCGAGTCTTCTTCAATGATCGATAAGATATTATATAGCCTGCATGCTGCGTAAACTCAAAGCAGTCACGTGTTGCCCAGTGGGAATATTAAAACGCAATAATATAATGCTTGTCAAGTATATTGTATTATAAACATTGTCATCATCATCATCATCATCATCATCATCATTGTTGTCATCATCTTATTATTATTTGTATTATTAGTTGTTGTTGTTGTTATATAGGCCTAGGCTATGATTCTTCTTGTTGTTATTTTCAATCTTCCTTGTGAATAGGCTACTAATCCAATATTTTCATGTTATCTTACTTGTGAGTAGTATCTAATTAAGCCTATAGCCTAAGGCCCTCATTTATCAACCGTGCGTACGCCAAAATATGGGTGCACGCCGAAATTGCCGACATTTTTGACATTTACCATTTCCGGCAAAGCTTGAAATTGAACGTGACAACGTTCAAATCCCACGTCTGGTCGGCAGCTTGCTTACGCTTTTTCCTTGGCTGTTTTTCTGTCGTACACAAGCGGAGCAGCCTTGTCTGAACTGCTGACACGCTGTCAAAGGCATCTAAACATATGTTTTCACTCCTAAAATGTTAATATAAAACGGTATGTGTATGTAAATGAAAAGGGAGAGATTTCCAACTTTACAAGTAATTAAAATCGCGCAATTAAAAACAATATAACATGTTTACAATGTATTAGTTTGTGCTTATTCAAACAGTGCTTTACTGGCCTTGTTATGCAAGCGCACTTGTGAGATGATTTTGGAGCGCATGCGGTGATGCGGCATATGTGATTATGATATTATTTAAAAAAAGGCATACATGGACTGCACGCCTTTATTTCCAAGTGACAATGACAAGCATACATCTTGCCTATTTGTAGTAAGTATAGCCTACTAGCAGGCTATAGGCGTAAGGGGCTTAATCATTCACCATTTAAATAAGTGCTTTGACAGTTCAGATAAAAGCGAGATCATTTTCGGGGGTCGGGAGGGAGGACGGGACCGCGGCGTGCGTCGCCAACACATACCAGCTAGCCGCGGCAAGCCTTCATCCATATGTTTATGATTCGTTCATCAATGATCAAATCACTACATAAACGTTGATTATGACTGCCTTGGCGACATGATAGCCTCTCTCATGCTGCATGAGAGAGGCTATCATGTCGTCAAGGCAGTCACCTACAGGACTTTAATATCACAGCAGTTATAATAAAAAGACTTGGCAACCCTCCCAGAGCCGCACAAGTGTAAAATCAAACATTGCTTTTTGCGTTTATGAGGTGCTCAGACCCACGTCTAATCGTTATGCGCTGAGTCAAGGGGCTTAATAGCAAGAACCGAGAATAATTAACATATGGACACTCCCACAATGCTAAAATATTCAGGAACGCCGTATGCCATACGTGTGCGTTCAACACGGGACGATAAGTCTTCTATAATACCATTGTGCGCAGACCGAGGCCAATTTATGTCTTACCCCAGTGTAAAACGGACATTAAAAATGGGGCCCACAGTGTGGCTTCGAATACCGGAATTCTCGGCCCGCCGACACTTCTTCATCTTTGCCGACTCGGACCGAAAGTGACGAAGAGTCGGCGAAACGGGAAGAAATCTCGGCACTGGAGCGCGCATCTAGCTACTGCATGATGATCATGCACGCTGATCAGACAGCAGATCAATAAAAGCATGCAAAAGCATTCAGCTTTCACAAGTGTGCCCATATAGAGAAGGAAAATAATTAAGAATTCGGTGGCATTTCTTTCACATTGCAAAAGAGCAATTTTTGCTCTTTGCTCTATGTCCTTATAGATAGAAATGATATTCCCATTCGTCTTTGTGTCTGCCCGTGTAACGCACCAGCGAGTGTGAGGGGTTGGGGAACGGATGCAAAGTACATATGAAACTAACGTTAGCTCCCATGCTAGCTAGTAGCTTCCCTCGTCAACACAACAACACCACAGATCGGGTGGAAGCTGCTGATATCACGTTGCTTGTGCCCGTGGATGGGAAATAAGATTTAAAAGGCTATGGAAGCGTGGATGAAAGGCAAAGCACAGATGTGTGCAAAGTTTTGTCGGATCCGCCTGTGCATTCCGTCTGCTGCAGTGCGTGTGTGTTCTGTCAACTTCTGTGTTACTCTTGTGAGTCTGTCACTGGCTGGCTGAATGCATAGTTAAAGAGCGTCACTCATAAGCATGCGCCCTTCCTGCGCTGGAAGTAGCAGATCTACAAGTTATCTACCCGCCGCAATGCACGGCACGTTGGGCTTGTACATCTGTGTTTCTCCCGCAGTTTAGTTGAATTATATCGATTCACAACTTTATTTGCCCCACTTCAGCAGCACAGAGACGCCTGTATGATAGACTCACGGAGCTGCATGGCCAGACTTTTTTCACTGATCACATAACGCGGGCAACGCTCGCACAATAACTATAGCGCCGTTATGGAATGGGGAAATGGGGAACAGAGCGGCATTCCGACGCATCGCCGTTCCGACTCCCCCCCATTTCGACACCCCCCCATTTCGACACCCCCCCATTCCGACGCACCCCCATTCCGACGCACCCCCATTCCGACCCAACACACAACCCCGCCTCCCCCAGCCCCCACCAAGCACTCCACCCTCCGAAACGGAGTCCGAAACGTAGGCTACACAATCACCCCCCCCCCCCCTCCGGAATTTAAACACCGCCAACGCACAGGGAAAGGCGCACGTGTGTGTGTGCGCGCGCGCACGCGTGCCAATTCTCACCTTTGTCGAAGCATAGGCCTATTAATCCGACCATTTTATTACATTAAATAAAGATCTGTCTCGGCTGTTCATCTGTCCATGAAAGCAAACGGCACGGTCAGGATGACATGTGACATGACAGCGCACGAGAGAGAAAATAATAATAATTGACTGCATACGGTAGGCTATAATGAGTCCAGGCATCCCTGCAGGACACCCGCACCCTCCGGGCGTTCACTCCATTTGCTCGTGCGTACATGTGTGCGTGTCGTGTGTGTGTCAAAGTCATTTTTTTTTATTATTATTATTTTTTTTTAATACAGGTCATATTTCTATCCTTTTATTAAATACAAATAAACTTATACATGATGATGTACATCTGTCTCGCCTGTTATTACTTATTCTTGCTTTGTCTGCCATCTGGAATAGAGAGATTCCGTTTTTTTCCGGAACCGGTGGGGAATGTAATTATGTAAAGGGAGGCTGCCTTGCGCACAGCGAGAGAGCGAGAAGCTGAATAATTCCGGGAAAGTGCCTTCTTCTATGATTGATACTTTGATAGGACAGCTAACTTAATTTCATATATTCCCACTGTAGGCTGCATGTCAATTTTTGAACAGTGTAGGCTCTATCGTTTAATGTTGTCTCATACACAAAAAATCTGAACTGGCTGTAATTCTTTGCTTCTTAGCTAAACTGAACTTGTATGCATAATTACATGCTGGACATATCTGTTGCGTGTGTGACTGTGTGTGTGTGTGTGTCTTCAATTATGTGCCCACGTCATTGCAACATAGGTAGGCCTATAGTAAATTTGACTTGCGCACCAGAAGGGAAACAAAGAAAAAGATGACCAAAGACGGTGAAAAGTGGAAGCGCTCTGTGAAGTCCTATATGTGCCACACTGTAGGCCTTTGTTATATTATGCAGCAATTATGTTTTTATTGTGTATTGTGGAGCACCCCCAACATAAGTTTTTCACAATGTACTTGTCTGTGTGACAATAAACATAGTAGCCTAATGACTAATATTAATTATCGAATGATTTTCTCCAACAGGATTCGGAGGCTCGTTCGCCAGTTCCGTCATGGACCACGCACCCTGGAGCAGTACTGGGATGCGGTGCAGTACTGCGTCCACAATTTGCTCTGGGTGAGTTTACAAATTAATGTATATATTTAATTTGGAAATGTAGTCCATGCACCTTGTATTCCACAGTGTGCCCGTGGAGAAAAGAAAAGTTATGTTCTTTAATACTTTTGCACTTTGGGACTCAAATAATGTTTGATTACGCAAAGTTTAATTACTCTCACACATGGTTAATTTATTTTTTATTTTTATTCATTTATCATTTTCTTTTGTTTATCTTGCTTACTTTACTATTTATTTTCTCTTCACTGTGTTGTATTTAAATTTATTTAAATTTTTATGTTTTTGCCTCCCCTACGACCCATGGGAGGGTGGGAGGGTGAACGGGAGGGTAGGATGGGCAAGCGTGACCACTATTGATCACTCTGCCCACCCTAAGGGGAAGGGGTGCACAAAAAAAAAAGAAAAGAAAAACAGGGTATGTCAACAACAATTAATGATGTAAAACCAACCTTGTACATTGTCCCTGAATAAACAAATATTACAAAAAAACACATGGTTAATCTCTGCAGAATAGCCATAGCCTATAGTTAATTGCCTGTCTCAAGCCATTTTATAACTTGACTCTGCCAGATTGCGGCACTTTATGGTGTCGTCCACATGCAGTTAACAGTTTTGTATTGAGTTGTGCTTCATGAAATGTACTAATTCTCCAATCTGTTAATAAATGAATCAATCAATCAATCAACAATTCCCTGCCTGCTGCTCAACCAAGTTTACCTTATATTAGTTTAGCACGCGTTTTTTAAACTTGCTCTTGAATTCTGCTATAAGTCTGTTATAGTCTGCCTGTTTTTGGACCTCTGCCATACCTAAGTTATTCTCTGCCTAACGCCTTCTGTACTTCTGTATGTTTGGACAGAACCTTAACGAACATGGACCGGACCCACCGACACACGGCTTTGATTATCCCCTATTGACTCGACGATTTACCGACTGCCTCCCCGGAACCCTGACCCACGCTATCCTCTTCGACGACGTCTCTGCCTGGTCCCTTTGCTTGGGGGGGGGGGGAGGCGAGGCGGCCTCACCCCAAGCTTGTTAATAAACACTGTCAAAACCAGTTACCTGTCTGCCTGCTTTTGAGTCCAATCTGTAAATTAATTTGGTGTCTGACAAACTGTATTTCTTGAAGTGGTTCTGAAGGTATATCTAGGTTAAGGTTAATGGTGTCCGCTATCCAGTGATGGGCAAGCTACTTGGAAAATGTAGTAAGCTACACTACCAGTTACTCTCTATTAAATATAGCTCAACTACAACAAAGCTATCCCCAGATAATTATAGCAAGCTACACTATAAGCTACATGGCAAAAGTAGCTAGCTACATGGACACTACTTTTTTTTTAAATATTTTTTATCAACTTCATGATCAAGTTTCCACCGAACAAATAGCCTAATAGGCAGGCAAAAATGCTGAGTTTGGTTGTTTATTAAAAAACAAACTGGAAACAAGCCCTCTGTCTGGCTTTTGGTGTCAACTTTTTCACATTTACTTGTATTAATGTACCTTGCGGTGTGGCTGATTCATGTGTTCAGTGTTGGGAAAGTTATTTTTTTTATTAACTATAGTTCAGTTCACAGTTAATATTTTTTAAAGGAACTAATTCAGTTCATAATTCAACATTTTGAACTAAAGTTCATGGTTCCAAAAAATGAACGATTTTAGTTATTTTTTGTTCTTTTTTAAAATTATTATTATTGCCACAGCCTAGCCATTTGCGCACCAGCTGAGAGACAGGGATTTAGACTAGAGCAGTGGTTCCCAAAGTGGGGTCCGGGGACCCCCAGGGGTACCTGAGGGAGTTCCAGGGGGGACCCATCTATTTTGTTCATGTTCATAAAGTGCTAAAGTGTTTAAAGCAGTGGTTCCCAAACTTTTTCATGTCAAGGACCCCCAAATTGACACTACATAGCCTGTGGACCCCCATTTGAAAAGATATGCCAGGGACCCCCATAACATAAGAGAAGACGTACACATTTAGACGTCTACATTTAGACGTATACATTTAGACGTATACATTTAGACAGTGTCCCCCCGAGTGCCTCCCCAGTGTCCCCCCGAGTGCCTCCCCAATGCCTCCCCAGTGTGCCCCCCGAGTGCCTTCCCAGTGCCTCCCCAGTGTCCCCCAGTGTCCCCCCAGTGTCTCCAATAGCAATACAAGAGCAATAATACAAATTAATCTTAATGTATTAATCTAATTAATTAATTAATTAATCAAAATTGCGGCCTGTGCCCAGCACCATGCCAAAGCTTTTTCCTGCAGGAAACACTGCTTGTGGTTGTACATATATTGTTATCCGTGTTGAGGATGAGGGGGTACCTGGAAAAATATCTACCCCAAAAGGGGTACCTGGTCCAAAAAAGTTTGGGAACACCTGGACTAGAGAATGCGGGTGGCCTGTTTGTTTGTGTCAGACTCTTCTTATCTAAACCAACCAATCATGGATTTCTTTCCAGGGATTTTTTCCCCCCACAAAACTTTATTTAACAGTAAATTTGTAACTTTGTAGCTTTTGTTGAAAGCTACGTCACTACTTGGGTCTAAAAATAGCTACACTACAAAAAACGCTACTTGGTTCAAAAGGAGTGAAGCTACCATCAAGCTACTGATAAATGTAGTAAGCTATGTAGCTTCGCTACTTGTAGCTAGCTACTGCCCAACACTGCCGCTATCATCAATGTGTACTGCACTGTACAGTCCATATATTTGATCTTTATTAACCTATACTGAATGTCAGTCTCCAGGTTTTCTTCAGATTGTGTACACTGATTTACTAATTATTATGACACATGTAGGCCTATACTGCACATTATGAAATCCACTTATGTTGAGATTCCTCTCTGAGCAGCTTTAAGCTGCATGGCTGTTGGTTTGTTCGTTCCTACTAAGTAACGAATTTTGCTTATTCATACAGTACCCTCTACAAGCCAGCACATTTCAATGTTTTAAGTTAACATGCTGGAAAAAATAACAGATTTACAAGCTATCGACACATAGGCCTATATATGTACAGATTTGAATGTTAGCTTTTTTTTTTAGTATGCGCCGCCGCGCAAAGTTATGCCGTATAATGCATTGCAGAATGCAGCTACATTCACGTCTTGTGGTCTGCACCATGGGTGGATATATAAGCGTTGTTCAAAAACGTTTGTATGGTTGTCGACAAGTCCTGCAAAGGAGCGATGCACTTCACTATTCGCACTCTGTGTGTGTGTGTGTGTGTGTGTGTGTGTGTGCATGTGTGTGTGTTTGGCAGTGACGTAATTTTCCATAGAAATAGCATATTCTGTCAGTATCGATCAATTTGTTCACATATATTTGGTTCAAAGTCCTGTGTGAACTAAACGGACCAAAATGCAACATATTTAAACATTTTGGTCTCTGATCCGGACCTTCTAAGCGAACTTTTGGGTGTGGAGGATAGGCTTAAGGCTGCGCATTAGATAGGCTACTACTCACAAGTAAGATAACATGAAAATATTGGATTAGTAGCCTATTCACAAGGAAGATTGAAAATAACAACAATAACAAGAATCATAGCCTAGGCCTATATAACAACAACAACAACTAATAATACAAATAATAATAAGATGATGACAACAATGATGATGATGATGATGACAATGTTTATAATACAATATGCTTACTTACTTACGCCTATTACCCCTTCTGGGGTTTAGGCCGTCGACAAGAGTTCGCCAAGCATCCCGGTCCTCAGCCAACACTTCCAGCTGTCCCCAAGTGTGGCCCATAGCTTTTGCATCTGCCTCCAGGTCTCTGCGCCAGGTGTTCCGTGGCCGACCTCTCTTTCTTTTCCCTTGGGGATTCCACTTGAGGGACTGCCTTGTGGTGTTTGAGGCTGGTTTTCGGAGAGTATGGCCTATCCATCTCCAGCGCCTTTTGAGGATCTCTTCCTCTGAGGGCATTTGGTTGGTGCGTTGCCACAGCTCCTTGTTGCTGATGGTGTTAGGCCAGCGGATCTGGAGGATTCGTCGCAGACAGGTGTTGATGAATGTTTGGATTTTGTTTGTGGTATTAACTGTTGTCCTCCATGTCTCTGCACCGTAGAGTAGGACTGATTTTACTTTGCTGTTAAAGATTCTAATTTTTGTTGTGATGGCCAGGTATTTTGCGCTCCAGATGTTTTTCAAAAGGAGGTAAGCTACCCTGGCCTTGCCAATCCTGCCTTTCACATCGGCATCTGTTCCTCCCTTCTTGTTGACGATACTGCCAAGGTAGGTGAACTCGTCAACCTCCTCCAGTGCTTCGCCTTCCAGCATGATGGGTACAGTGCTGGCAGAGTTCACTCTCAAGACTTTGCTTTTCCCTCTGTGAATGTTAAGGCCTAGGCGAGCGGAGTTGGTTGCGATGGTGCTGGTCTTTTCCTGCATCTGCTGTTGGGTGTGGGATAGAAGGGCCAGGTCGTCCGCGAAATCCAGGTCATCTAGCTGCGTCCACATTGACCACTGTATTCCATTTCTCTTGTCTGCTGTGGATTGCTTCATTGCCCAATCCATGGCCAGAAGGAACAAGAAAGGCAAGCACCCTTGCCTCACTCCCGTTCTTACTCCAAAGGCATCGGTGAGTTGGCCTTCATGGATCACCCTGCAGGTCATTCCCTCGTACATGTTTTTAATTATGTTGGTTAGCTTCTCTGGTACCCCATAGTGCCTTAGAAGCTTCCAGAGGGTCTCCCTGTCCACACTATCAAAAGCCTTCTCGTAGTCAATAAAGTTCATGAATAGCGGGGAGTTCCACTCAAGTGACTGCTCCAGTATGATGCGCAAAGTGGCGATCTGGTCTATGCAGGATCTGTTTTTGCGGAAGCCAGCCTGCTGGTCTCTAAGCTGGGGGTCTACCACATCCTTCATCCTGTCCAGTAAGATCCTGTAGAAAACCTTTCCTGGGATGGATAGTAGTGTGATTCCCCTGTAGTTAGCACAGTTGCTCAGGTCTCCTTTCTTTGGTATTTTTATGAGATATCCCTCCTTCCATTCGGATGGGATGTTTTCCTGTTCCCACATCTTCTGGAAGAGAGGGTGGAGCATCTCTTCCGTGGTCTCTGTGTCGATCTTCAGCGCCTCTGCTGGGATGTTGTCAGGTCCTGCGGCCTTGCCGTTTCCAAGCTTTTTAATGGCTTTTCGAATTTCCTCCCTTGTTGGGGGACTGAGGTCTATTTGAAGGTCCCTGTCTGCTTGTTGGATGTGTGGTGGGTCCTGTGGGGGTGGTCTGTTTAGCAGTTCTTCGAAATGTTGCAACCATCTTCTCTTCTGTCCTTCCTCCCCAATTATCGGTTTCCCCTCTTTGTCTTTTACCGGTCTTTGTGGTTTGCTGGTCCTTCCTGACAGCTTTTTGGAGGTGGCATACAGGTCCTTCAGATTTCCATGTCTAGCTGCATCTTCAGCCTCCGCTGCAAGCGCCTCTACGTAGTTAATCTTGTCCCTTTTAATGCTTTTCTTCACTGTCTTATTTGCTTCCCTGTACTGTGTTTGAGCCTTCAACTTCCCTGCTCTTGTACGGCTGTTGTTTAGAGCTGCCTTCTGTTCTTTCCTCTCCTCAACCTTCTTCAGTGTCTCTGCTGATATCCACGCCTTGTGGTTGTCTTTCTGTGGACCCAGTGTTATTTTACAAGTCGTGGTTATGGCTTCCTTTACCGCCTTCCACCTCCTGTCAATGTCTCCTTCCCCCTCTCCATCCAGCTCTTGCAGGGCCTGGAACTTGTTCCTTAAAGTGATCTTGAAATTCTCTGCTGTTGTTGGGTCTCGTAGTAAGGCTGTGTTGAACCTTTGTCGCTGGCTTTTCTCCCCTGTCCAGTTTTTCCTTAGCTTCAGTTGAACTTTGGCAACCAGAAGGTGGTGGTCTGAAGCTACATCGGCACCTCTTTTCTGGCCCTTACGTCTTGGAGGGACCTCCTGAACTTCTTTGTGATGCATATATGGTCTATTTGGTTCTCGGTGGTAATACAATATGACAAGCATTATATTATTGCGTTTTAATATTCCCACTGCAGGGCAACACGTAGGCCTACGTGACTGCTTTGAGGTTACGCAGCATGCAGGCTATATAATATCTTATCGATCATTGAAGAAGACTCGCTGTCCGGCAATCATACTCTGTCATCAGTATAATAATAATAATAATAATAATAATAATAATAATAATAATAATAATAATAATAATATAATAATAATAATAATAATAATAATAATAATAATAATAGAGATAGAGTCTGTCCGTCAGACAGACATCTCGACCGTACGGAAAAAAGGCCGCCTCCCCACGCACATGCACGGAGTGGGGTGGTGGGGGGGCTGGATTGATGTACGTATCGGAGGCGGGGGGGGGGGGGGGTCGGAGTGGCGGGGTCTTTCCCAAAGTGGAGAAACCCCGCCATTCCGATCAATAGGGTTCGGAATAGCGATGTGTTTAATCGTCGGAGTGGCGGGGTCTTAACCAAAGGGGAGAAACCCCGCCATTCCGATCAATAGAAGTCAATGATCGGAATGGCGATGCGTCGGAATGCCGGTGTGTAACCGGGGAAATGTAAAGCGTTAGGTTACTGCAAATAGTAGTTACGTTATGTAACGTAATCACAACAACGTCACGTTTACTTTAGCTCCTCAGTGTTAGCGTCTTCTGCATGCATCTAAGCATTAACATTTCAATGGCAGTATTCATACCAAGAACCCCCAGTTTGAAATGCATATCATCAGTGAGTGTTAATTTAACTTTGCTTGCTTGCAATATGTGGCAACCCTGGTTTGGGTTTGTTTTGGTTGTGTTGCTTTAGCATCGTTAGCACAGTAGCTAGCAGTAGCTAACATTCAGAAACTTGTAGCTGCAGCTGCTGAAAGTGCCCCGAAACGTGGAGAAAACTCGGCAGAATCTGAAGAAGAGTCGTCGCACGGCGAATCTTCTTAAGAGTCTGCCGAGTTTTCTCCACGGTTTGCCGACTTATCTTGAGAAGTCGGCAAAAAGGGTAAATCCGCCGAGTCTTCTTGTTACCGTGGCTTCCCCCCAGTAGGCTACCTTCACATTCTGTATAGATTGGCCAGATTTTTTGTGGCCAGATGTAATTTCCTGGGGTTTATTAGGACTATAGTAAATAATAAAAAAGAAATCGCCATAATATTTTGTAAAAGAATACATATTTAGCCCCATGCTCGAATGCCCCCGCCCCCGTATCAAAAACAGCTAAAATCCCTAAAATGAAAGAAAGCAGCAAATGAAAAAAAAAATAACACTCATATTTTACTTTCTCAAATAACAACCTAAAACATGAACCTTGGTTGAAAAAAAAACTAAAGTTGTCCTTTAAAGCTGCTCAGAGAGGAATCTCAACATAAGTGGATTTCATAATGTGCAGTATAGGCCTACATGTGTCATAATAATTAGTAAATCAGTACACACAATCTGAAGAAAACCTGGAGACTGACATTCAGTATACGTAGGTTAATAAAGATCAAATGTGCAGTACACATTGATGATAGCGGACACCATTAACCTTAACCTAGATATACCTTCAGAACCACTTCAAGAAATACAGTTTGTCAGACACCAAATTAATTTACAGATTGGACTCAAAAGCAGGCAGACAGGTAACTGGTTTTGACAGTGTTTATTAACAAGCTTGGGGGGGGGGGGGCTCCCCCCAAGCAAAGGGACCAGGCAGAGACGTCGTCGAAGAGGATAGCGTGGGTCAGGGTTCCGGGGAGGCAGTCGGTAAATCGTCGAGTCCAATAGGGGATAATCAAAGCCGTGTGTCGGTGGGTCCGGTCCATGTTCGTTAAGGTTCTGTCCAAACATACAGAAGTACAGAAGGCGTTAGGCAGAGAATAACTTAGGTATGGCAGAGGTCCAAAAACAGGCAGACTATAACAGACATGCAGAATTCAAGAGCAAGTTTAAAAAACGCGTGCTAAACTAAGGTAAACTTGGTTGAGCAGCAGGCAGAGAATTGTTGATTGAATGATTAATTTATTAACAGATTGGAGAATTAGTACATTTCATGAAGCACAACTCAATACAAAACTGTTAACTGCATGTGGACGACACCATAAACTAAAGCGCCGCAATCTGGCAGAGTCAAGTTATAAAATGGCTTGAGACAGGCAATTAACTATAGGCTATGGCTATTCTGCAGAGATGAACCATGTGTGAGAGTAATTAAACTTTGCGTAATCAAACATTATTTGAGTCCCAAAGTGCAAAATTATTAAAGAACATAACTTTCTTTTCTCCAAGGGCACACTGTGGAATACAACGTGCATGGACTACATTTCCAAATTAAATATATACATTAATTTATAAACTCACCCAGAGCAGATCTACAAAAAATTGTGGACGCAGTACTGCACCGCATCCCAGTACTGCTCCAGGGTGCGTGGTCCATGACGGAACTGGCGAACGAGCCTCCGAATCCTGTTGGAGAAAATCATTAGATAATCATTATTAGTCATTAGGCTACTATGTTTATTGTCACACAGACAAGTACATGCATTATGAAAAACCTATGTTGGGGGTGCTCCACAATACACAATAAAAACATAAATAACAGTGCAACCCCCATGTAAAAGGTTTAAAACAACTCAGATAAAACCCATTTTAGATGAACGCATGACCAATTAAGCTAACATATAGGCCAAAGCCTCCACCTCCTCCCCTGGACCCCATGCTTAAAACCGTTTATTAATGAATTAGTAAAGAAACTCTCAAACCTTCTTTCCAGCTTTCGCCATTTCCTCCGCTGCTGGGGTGGTGGAGACCCGCGTGTTCGGCGATGGCGCACATGGTCTCCACCATCCTCTGTTCGTCCTTCATGCGGCGAATGAAGACCCAGATGGAAGGGTGGCGCCTGTCAACCCGCGCGTTCCATCTGTGATGCCAACCTAAAACAATCATATTTATAAGAATTAAGAACTACAGGATACATGCAGCACATTGCCCATTGACATTGCATTCGCTTTCTATAGTGATGTTGAAGCAAATCGGCCTATACAACAGATTTGGAATGAGAAAACAATAAAATAAATAAAAACAATGAACAAATATAATAATAATAGGCTATTAATAGCATAATAATACTAATACTATACTAATAATGTAAATAAATAAATAAATTGTTATACCCTCCACCTCGTTGCTGCTGCGGTTGTCACCTCAACGCAGATACACGCTCCAGATCCTCGGAGGGAACAACGCTTGCTCCCCTACATACGTGAAGCCACGTAATGCAGGGTAGCGACGGAGCAGATGGCGTGTCTCTCTGCTG
>NC_137876.1:41465362-41466862 GCF_963924005.1 Protomyctophum bolini | reverse complement strand
AACTAACTAGTGATTGTGAGAGCACACGTTCTACAACAAACAAACAGACTCCCATTGGAAGTGTTGCCAGGTTTTAGAAGAGAAACAAGCAGCCATGTCTATGAAAACAGCCCAAAAGAAGCCTGACTGGGCTATCATAAAACAAGCCCAAAGTCGCTTGTAATAAGCGGACATGGCAACACCCCAACGCCTGCTCTGTCTCTGTGACAGTGGGGAGACTGGGAGCTTTCTGTGCAGCGGAAAAGTGCTACGGAGATTTTAATACAGAGACGACTTAAATGACAGTTATGACACAAGCACTGTAGGCTATATCACAAAAAAACGGACAATGATGTGTCCGGCCAGAGGTTGAGTTGGGAGGAGGAAAGGTGGGTCTAAAACCGGACGTCTGGCCACCCTACGAGTCCACGACAGTAACGAAAAATGCTGTGCTGCTGATGATCTGACACCGGTTTGACATGTTCTAGTCCGTACTGCGTACTGCGTTGCCAGCGCACCATTAGTGTTCATGTTCAACTCATCTCCGTTGTGTGCATTATTCTCTAAAGCAACACTGCTGAAAGCAGCCACATGACGCAAGTAGCGAGTAACGGCAGCGCTAAAGCGACCAGTAACTGTAGTGTGATTATCAATTTTGGAGGAGTAGTGTCGTTATATTACTCGCTACCGACCAAAGTAGTGTCGTTACAGTAACGATATTTTCCGTTACTCGTTACACCCAACTCTGCTGACAAGTCACCTTAGTGCCGGGACACTTTAAGGAACATTCCTATTCATTTATTTTAACGATTTTATTGTAGCTTTTTAAAGGACCACTTCTCCACTTTTCAAATGACCTTCATATAATTGGTCTTCACGACCAGTGACATCATCGATGGGGAATACAAGCTAATAAAAACGGCAGACTTTCTATTCCTGGAAAGTTGCAATACGAAAATGGAAGCCATCGTTCTCATGATATGAAAATCTCTCTCTATCTCTCTCTCATATATATATATATATATATATATATCGTTAATTTGTATAGATAACGATCACCTTATCGATCAGGCTTATCGAGCCGGGTTCTTATCGAGACCACTGTCGAGCATTTTCTATTATTTTGTGGAAAGACGGGACCTGAGATCAGATTCATACGAGGTTTCCACTGGACACACACTGGTCTGATTAACCCATTCTGACCTGAGATCAGATTCTAAAAATGTCAGTCGTTCTTAGATTTTTCAAAAATAGCAGTGGCGCGCTATGAGCTTGTAGATCTGCTATTTTTCAAAAACTAAAGCATAACATGATGCTAACACCAAAATGGGTTCCCGTTAAGAATGGGTTAAGGTTAGGAATAAGGTTAGGTTTAGACATAGTTTTACTGAGGTTAAGGTTAGGAATAAGGTTAGGTTTAACCGTTTAAGCATAATTTACTTAGGTTACTTTAGGGGGAGGGGGGTGTTGGTAAATGGGTGACTCGTTTGGTATTAAATTAAAAATCATTTGCGGGATATC
>NC_137876.1:41377862-41460362 GCF_963924005.1 Protomyctophum bolini | reverse complement strand
AGCTTGCAGATCGGCTATTTTTGCTACGACAGTAATATATGGCCCTAGGGAGTGAGTGTGGAAATATAGTGGCCCTCTCCATCGTCAAAGTTGCACCACCCCTGGTCTACAGCCTCCATGCTCCGTGCCGGTTGAGTGGGGGAAATAGAACCTTTTATAGAACCGTTTCTTTATTCTTTGAGTGGGGGACATAGAACCTGGGGAACATAGAACCTGGGGAACCATGTGGACATTTCAGAAGTCCACATGGGCATATAGGCAACGCACCCCGTTGCCTATAGATCCGTCAGCGCAGCCATTGGCTCCAACCGGCTCCAACCAGCTCCAAACGGCTCCAACTGGCTCCAACCGGCTCCAACCGGCTCCAACACCTGAGTCCACCTCTACTCTCTCTCTGAGTCCACACAGTATTCATTGAAGGTACATCATTTTTTTTCTAAATGTGAAGGTAATTACCTGCATTCTCTACGCTGGACAGCTGAGCAAGGTTGGCTGAAATCATAACAATATTAACATTAAATCACTCATTAATTAGTGCAGTTTGATTAAAACACCAGTAGTGCTTATAGTTAAATAATGTTTCTGAATTTTATTAATCAAATATGGTTGAGGGAGAGATTTCTGTTGATCTTGAATTTATCCCAAAGATCATGAATTTAATACAATCCGACTGTGAAGAAAGGTCTTAATTTTTTATGTTTTTTTAATTTGGGGTCGCAGTCACATGTTGCGCAACAGCCCCATCTATTGAAATCCAATTAAAATTGATAAAAGACGCCTTTACGGCCCTGGATAACGATGCATAGTTGGATTAAAGACGGGATAAAGTCCCTGGCGCTTTAGAAGCTTGGGTTTAGGGTGGAAAGAAAAAAACAACTTTTTTCCCCCGTTGCGGCCCATGACGATTGTAAAAACATTTCGTCTCTGCACGCACGCACGCACGCAGTATTCATTGTAGGTATACATACATTTTTTTCTAAATGTGAAGGTAATTACCTGCATTCTCTCTGGCCAGTTGCTCCATTCGACTCACATTTTGATTCAGCGACATTTCTATGCTGGACAGCTGAGCAAGGTTGGCTGAAATTATAGCAATATTAACATTAAATCACTCATTAATTAGTGCAGTTTGATTAAAACACCAGTAGTTCTTATAGTTAAATAATGTTTCTGAATTCTATTAATCAAATATGGTTGAGGGAGAGATTTCTGTTGACCCTGAATTTATCCTGAAGATCATGTATTTTAATACAATCCGCCTGTGAAGAAAGTTCTTCACTTTTTATGTTTTTTTAATTTCATAGTTAAACTATTTATTTTAAACTGAGTCATTTTGACCCAGCCAGTATGGTTAGGTGTTAAAACACTTCTGGGGTAGTTTATCTACTCTGTCTTCGGTGTTTCACCTCAGACATTTTATGTTGCAAATTCATGTCTTACGACATCCTATATGAACCTATTGTGACTTGAAAATCCATTTTAACCAAGTTAGACTAATTGAAATCACACGTCTCTGCTTCTGGTGACTGATATTGGCCCGGTTTCCCAAAGGACACATGGTGTAAGAGGTATGTAGCACATGCTCAGATGCCCTCTAGGCCGCACACATGAAAATATATTTAAAAAAAAGAAAGAAAAAAAGAAAAGAAAAAAAAAAAAATATATATATATATATATATATATATATTATATAACCTTTTTTAGGCCAAATTACTTCTGCAGTAAGTGACTTAGGCGAAAGGTTTTTATTCCAAGTATTTTAATAGACCATGTTTTAGGGTCAGCAGTGTTAAAAAATATTTTCAGAGCAGTCTAGACCCCTAGAGGGTTGTTGGGCCATGGATGGCTTTTAAAACGGAAAATGTATAGCTGAGCTTAGCTAAGAAAAAACAACAAAAGACAAGCACAAAGAAAGGTAAATCAGTTTCTGACGAGGCAACTTAAATCACTGTTAACTCTAAAATAACTACTTCTGTTTAAAAGGGAACTCCTTTCTTTTGCAGTAAAAGTTAATGGCATGACGATTATAAAAACATTACGTCTCTGCACGCACGCACGCAGTATTCATTGTAGGTATACATACATTTTTTTCTAAATGTGAAGGTAATTACCTGCATTCTCTCTGGCCAGTTGCTGGACAGTTGAGTCCATTCGACTCACATTTTGATTCAGCCACATTTCTACGCTGGACAGCTGAGCAAGGTTGGCTGAAATGATAGCAATATTAACATTAAATCACTCATTAATTAGTAATTCTTATAGTTAAATAATGTTTCTGAATTATATTAATCAAATATGGTTGAGGGAGAGATTTCTGTTGACCCTGAATTTATCCTGAAGATCATGTATTTTAATACAATCCGCCTGTGAAGAAAGGTCTTCATTTTTTATGTTTTTTTTAATTTCATAGTTAAACTATTTATTTTAAACTGAGTCATTTTGACCCAGCCAGTATGGTTAGGTGTTAAAACACTTCTGGGGTAGTTTATCTACTCTGTCTTCGGTGTTTCACTTCAGACATTTTATGTTGCAAATTCATGTCGACATCCTATATGAACCTATTGTGACTTGAAAATCCATTTTAACCAAGTTAGACTAATTGAAATCACACGTCTCTGCTTCTGGTGACTGATATTGGCCCGGTTTCCCAAAGGACACATGTGTGTAAAGGTATGGTGTAGCACATGCTCAGATGCCCTCTAGGCCGCACACATGAAAATATATATACGGTGGGGTTCCACTCGTTTATGCCAGCCCAGTACCCATAGTTACCTCTAGGTATTTAAAAGTACCTGGGTACCTATGGAAGTCACACCTCTGATGGGTGTGGTTTAGTGTTTTCTTCTCACCTACTGTGTAATATAATTAACAGACAGTAGGTGGCAGTAGGGCAGTAGGACAGAGGCCAGTGCAGTATTCAGCTTGCAAATTTAATGAAAATTTGAAGGGATGTGCCAGGGACCCCCCTTTTGAGAGGATATGCCAGGGACCCCATAAGAGAAGGTTTTTACAGCTATAGCAGTGACTCTCAACCCGTTTAATTTCAAGGACCCCCAGTTTGACATGCATTAGTCTATCTATGGAGTATGGAGGGGGGGTCCCTGTCGTGTCTCTTCGGGTGGGGGGTACACCCCCCCACCCAACTATACAGCTTGCAAATTTAATGAAAATTTGAAGGGATGTGCCAGGGACCTGAATATTGTCTGAAATGATGATTGATGAAATGTTTGCAATTAAACACTTTTTGTGTGAGCTTGTGGATCTGCTATTTTCAAAATATTTTTATATATTTGAAAACTTGAAATGAGACAGAAAATCTAAATTAAATTAAATTCAAAGGAGCTTTATATATATATTATATATATATATATATATTTATATGTGTGTGTGTGCATAGGCGGCGGGTGCATAAGGCTAGGGAAGGCTTAGCCTTCCCAAAAATTATGCTGGGTATTTTTTTTAATATATATAATATATGTGCGCAGCATTATAGAAGGCTATTGTGTTTGTGTGTGTGTTGTCGCTGCCCCCTGGTGATCGCTGATCGGATATAGGCTATACACTATACAGCAACTGGCCTAATCAGCATATGATTGACTACTATTGGTATGTCTGTAAACCTCGTCCTTCCAGTCGCTTTGTAGGCAGCAAAGAGTAGCGCGCGCTGGTTTGTTTTGGGAAACAGCAAAACGCAAAATGTCTTTTTCAAGGCAAAGATAAAGTAGCCTAATTCAGAAGAAGAAGCTGTGAGTCGGCTGTCAGAACTCAGTGCCCGCACGGTTCACAGTTCACACCACTGCAGCAACACTGACACGTTCAGCGGAGTGGCTGCTGTCTCTGTGCCGTCTGTGACGAGCCATGAGCCGCGACTCCCGGAGGGGCAGCAACACCGCCGGGTAATCTACACTGACTGACTCGAGACTTGAGAAAAAGACGTCCAAAAGTCGTTGTCTGTATAGGCTAATTCATTGGTAAAAGTATGCTAAATAACTCATTTTTAGACCATCTGGGAAATAAATAAATAAATAAATCCGCGGCGGCGAGAGTCCCCCCCCCCCAACGCAATTCTATAGCCTACCCAAAGGTAAAACGCACCCGCCGCCTATGTGTGTGTGTGTGTGTGTGTGTGTGAGTGAGTGCACATGCTCTGAAATTCCGAAAATGTGAACCTCTCCGCCAGCTGTTCAGAGGTGTTAAAAGTACTCAAATGCTAATCGGGTTTCTTTTGTTTTCACGTAGCCAGGTATTATATATGCCTACAGTACAGTGCATAGGCGGCGGGTGTGTAAAGGCTAGGGAAGGCTTAGCCTTCCCAAACTTTTCATGTTAATGTTAAGTAAATTATATCTCTCTCTCTCTCTCATGCACACCCCCCCCCCCCCACACACACACACACACACACACACACACACACACACACGCGTCCGTTGCACTGGACTCCGTTCCGGTGATATTGATTATTAATTAAGTAATTAAAGTATGCCTAGTCTACTAGTCTACTAACCGTTCGGTTATTTACAAACAAGTTTACCAAGATTATATTATTTATTCATCGATGAATAGGTTATGATGTAACTAAATATATAATTATTTCTCCTCTACAGTCGCTATTTTACATTTTAGACTTTCAAATGCGCATCTGCTCAAACTGCCCGTCTCTCGTCTCAAAGCCAGACAGCCAGTCCAGGCAGCTTGAGTGACAGGTACCTTGTACACGCCCACTTTCTCAAAAAATATGGTATATGCAGCACTGAGACACGTGACTGCAATACAAATTCTCATTTATATTCATTTGTGTGTCATCCGAGACACAGAAGCTTATTGCTGCTAGGCTACTAACAAATAGCCTATACAAAGTCCAGACAGTACATTAGGGTAAAGCATGCATGTGAATGAATAGGCAAATGAGTGAGGAGTGAGGAGTTCCATGGAACTGGTTATTCTGCTTTTAACTACCCTCAGTTTATTCTCATTTATATTCATTTGTGTGTCATCTGAGACACAGAAGCTTATTGCTGCTACTCCGACAGCATGTGAATGCATGTGCAAATGTGTTTTTTTTATCTGTCTCAGACCCAAAACCAACCCCACCCCCACCCAAGTAATTTCGTGCCTGCACATTGCAACTGATCATCCCCCCCCCATGCTTCCCCCCCCCCCACCCTATCTCTCTTTCTTTTTTTCTATGATGTAATGTAAAGAGAAGTTTGTGGCGGCGGCGCGTGCACTCAGCACAGTTTATTGAACATAAATGTTATAACAGCAACAGTCCAAAACAAAAGCATATACTGTAGCACCAAGAAAAAATCTTTTAGGCATGACATAAATAATTACATATAGTGTACAACTAAATTTAAAAAAATAAATGTATAAACTAAAAATCTAAATCATTGCAGGGGAAAAAAACATTCCATGCATGGGCTTGAAAGGTGTATACAGTATGGCTTTTCACTTTTCACAAAAAACGAAAAATAGTGCACATTCCTGTCGGCTTTCCATTGCGTGCAATTACCTCGGGCAAAACATTAAAAAGGTGATTTATGTAATTGTCACACTGAGCACGGGTCACCTTTGTGTGCCAGAACTGGAGAATAGCTAAGCGTAACTCTTCTCTCGAATTTGGCTTCGCGTCACATCGTATGAAATGTTTCATTTGATGCCAGAGGTTTTCGATAGGGTTCATATCAGGGGACCTGAAAACAAAGCAACACATACTGTTTAGCAATAGCCAGTAGTAAATAAGAAGTAAAATAAATAAAAAGAGGTATACATATAACCATTATAATCATTCATTAGGCCTACTCACTCGGCTGGTGTTTTGACCCAATTTACGCCTTGTTCCGCAATAAAGACTCTAGCAGCTGCGTGCTTCGGATCATTATCTGGAAATTAGAAATAAGAGCGTATACTGTAAGCATTGGTACAATTGTAAACATTCCAAACACTCAAAGAACGACATTTGTATAGCCTACTATAGTATTTGCTTATACCTTGGAAAAATCTATGTGTTGGCAGTTTCCACTTCTGGCTTATGTATGGCACTACCGCGTCCCTGATTATCGCTTGTTCAAAGAAGATTCTGTCCATAATTCCTGGAAGTGCATAATTCATTACATTCATTAGGGCACTGGTCAAGCAATAATAATAATAATAATAATAAGAATAATATACATTTCAATTACATACCATCAAATACAACAATTGGACCTGCTCCTTGTCTAGAAATCGCTCCCCAGACATGCAACTTGACCGGATGTTTCACAACTTGTTTAATGGATTCGTGGCCTTTTCTGCGATAACAATAACGTGCATTTTTTTCCAACGCAATCGTGCTTTCGTCTGTAAGATAAGACAAGACAAGTCATTGAGACAACATAATAATAATAATAATAATAATAATAATAATAATAGTTATCTCACTGACCTGTAAACATGACATCATGAAACAATTCGCCAGACTTCAGCCATTCTTCCGCCTGAAGTAGACGAAGATGCTTGTTTTTGTCCCTGGTCAAAGGAACCATTCTGTGTGGAAAGGAGGATAATATACAGAACATAATTAGTAATTGCGTTGAATAACACAGTAGGTGAAATTACATACTGTGATTGGATTTGTATTTGGGCTTAGGGCCTACCTTGCACGTCCATATGACCATGTTAGCTCTGCAAGTGCTTTCCGAACGGAATTCCGACCCAAACTGATTCCATGGTCCCGCAGAAGCAACGCTTGTATTTTCGGTGTAGACCGTTCATCGTTTTGCCTTAGATAAGCGTCGATAAGTTGTATCACTTGGCTGAAAAGTAAAATATGGAAGATGTATTATATCACATTGTTGTCCAATTAAGACAGCCTACAGCAAATGGAAGAAAATCATTGATTTTACACACAGCTGCATCTTACCTTGTCAATTTACGTGGTTGCACAACTTTCTTTGCAGGTTGATAATGGTAATAGCTGCGAATGGTTCGGTCAGTCAAATTAACACCTATGGCGGTGAGATTCTCCTGTATTCTACGCAGGGTAAAATTCTGTTCATGCCACAATCGTATATTCTCACGTGTTTGTAAAGCAAGAGGCATTCTGTATACTATATGATGACAGACAGGCGAGACAGCTTGTGTCAACATTGTTGTTCAACATTTAAATACATGTCACCACGATTTCAGAGGCGTGACAGCACACACCACCAACGCCTACTTTAACGCCCACATACCTTGAACATGACTTTAAAAGGGGCGCTCTCATAGCACCCACTCACAGTGACTCCGACTGATCGTGATAGAATAATGGACTCCGGTAATTTCTATGCAATGTCGTCATTGTCTTCTACTGTCAGACCTAAGCGAGCAGCGGCCAGCAAGCAGCCTGCGCCTGTGGGAGTGGGTGCCAAAACACATTTGGTAAAGAGAAAAGCGGTAAGTTTGAACACAAAAATTGTATTTATTGGATTATGACTGATTCAAGATATTGATGTATACTGTTACACTGTATCTTGTGTATAACTTTATAAATATATAAATTTTCAGACAACTGCAGTTAATGGAGCGTCCAGCCTGGAAACCACAGCGAAGAAGTCCAAAATTCGCTTGGTGAAAAAGAAAGCGGTGAGTTCTATAACTAATCGTTTTAGTGGTCCAATTTGGCGTATAGCCTGCATGGTCATGTGGAACCTAATGATTGTATAGGTTATACTGTATGCCTATAATGTACTGTACTGTTTAAATCTCATGGCATTTTCTAATTTCATTCTCATTTAGGCTTTTGTGCTGAACACCGAGGTGCCAGAGGGGAGTGACTGCTGCGATACAGTGCGTGGAATCTACGAATCTTCACGCAAACTGCAACAAGAAGTAATCGCCAAACACACTCACACTATCCAAGCGTTAAAGGACAGTCACCAGGCCGAGATCTCAAAGCTTCAACTTGAACACGCGGAGGAGGTCTCAGGTTTAAAAGAAGACTTGGCTCTAACGAGGCGAGGCATTGCAGATACAGGCCAACACAGCACGCAGCGGGAGACAGACTTGGACGAGAGAGAGGAGGTGTTACGGCAGCGAGAGAATGATATTACTTCAGCACCTTCACAAACTGAGGCCACTTATAACACTGACCATTGGAGAATTAAGTGTCTTGAGTTGGAAATGGAAAAACGGCTCAGTGACAGAGAGAAAGTGCTGGTGGACAGAGACAGACAGGCAGTGCAGAGAGAGGCCGCAGTCGAGGAAAGAGAGAGAGCTGTAGACGAGAAAGAGAGACAGGTTGATCGTGACAGAGAGCAGACACGTGCTGAAGATGCGTTACCAAAACAACTGGCAGACATACGGTTGTGTGAAATCTCTCACCACCAACAAGCCGAAATCAGTCGCTTAGTAGGGCTGCAAGGCCGTCCGGGACGTTATGCTTCAGTACTGTTTAGTTATGTGACTCCTCTAAACTTGTATCAGTCATGGGTGAAAAGGGTTAACTGGAATGGTAGCGGGAAGAAATCCATACTACCGCACAATCTGAAACTGTACATTTTAAACTGTTGTAAGGAAAGGTACTTTCTCAACGACGAAATACCTGCACTAGACAGACAAGCTATTGTTACTGAGATTAATGACAATCTGCGTAAAAGAAGAGATTGGACTAACAGAGAATAGCCTACCGTATGTTCTTTGACAAGCATGCATAGTTTCCTTTTTTTGTGATTTTTTTATTATTAAGGAAGATCAGCATGCATGTCACCGTGTTCTGTTTGTTGACTTTTCGCTGACGAGAAAACCCTCAAACATCGATAGCACATGGCTAACTTGATAGCCGTAAGCCGTGCCAGTGTGGGGACTGGAGGAGACGGATTGTCGCCAACTAGCCATTGAAATACGACAGAGAACGGGGACATTGAGGGGGCAGAAAACAGCCAGAGCGCTGTTCATGCAGCCTGGAGTGTGACAAGCTGGGCGGCGCAAAGTATTGTACAGTGACAGCTACAGTCTCTGTAATGTTTATGTTGTACTATTACTAAAAACGATCTAAAATAAAGGGATTTACCACTGTACTGTAGACGCGCAGATTCGTCTACCAACTTTAAATATGTAGCCTATACATGCATATTACATTTGGGGTAGTCTATTAAAAAAATCAACCACTATCCGTTAATGACCCGGTTAATCCTATCAGCTAACCGGCTGGGAAACTATCCGTTAATGACATCCCTATGTAACTCAGTTTCCACTCCATTTTGTGTGCAGTGGATGCATACTGTAGTGTAGTCTGTGACACTTCTGAACATTTTAATTCCCTTAAAAATACCCCATATTACAATAAAAAATAACCTAAATGGAACATGAAAACTAATGATACATTCAAAACAAACAACATTGCGTTAAGCTCCGTTCAGACTGAAGAAGCTGCTTTAAAAAGCAAAAGCAAAACTCTGAAAGACGCAGCTTTTTTTTGAGAAAGTGGGCGTGTACAAGGTACCTGTCACTCAAGCTGCCTGGACTGGCTGTCTGGCTTTGAGACGAGAGACAGGCAGTTTGAGCAGATGCGCATTTGAAAGTCTAAAATGTAAAATAGCGATTGTAGAGGAGACATAATTATATATTTAGTTACATCATAGCCTATGTATCGATGAATAAATAATATAATCTTGGTAAACTTGTGTGTAAATAACCGAACGGACGGGATCTCAATCCTCCCCGTCTTCAGTGCTCTGCTCATGTCTCTCCCCCCACTCCGCTCTCCTCTCCCCCCTAGGCCACGAGCGAAACCCTCCTGGCATTTTTTTAAATGGCGGCTCTGTATGTAATGTTAATGTTGATTTAGAAAGAGCATACCGTAGAAATACAATTGTATATATCCAGCACGTCGTAAAAGCAATTAAAACAGCTTATGTTTACGTGTGATTTCCGGACATTCAGTCCGTCACTGACCCTCCTCGGCTGGCTACCGGTATGTGGCAGTAGGAGACCGCTCCTCCACCCCCCGGACCCTCACTACACAGCATCAGCACATTTAAAGTTTGCTTTTAATTAGCAGATGATGTGAAACATTGTGCTAGTAGGCTAGGCATACTTTAATTACTTAATTAATAATCAATATCATGCTATGAGGTTCATCGATAGCCGATAGGCCTACATACATGAACGCAATAAACCAATTGAACCTGTAGGTCCCCGAGCGAAAGTGGACCGACTTCTGGACCCTGTGGCCCGGCCCGCGGAGGACCCCCTAAGTTGAGACTGGGTGTCGAGGAGCGTACACCAGTGGTCAACACCCTGTGCTCAGGGCGAGGTCCCGCGACAAGGGCAATTAATTTTAGTGCGATGAAACGTCCAGCAAATCGTCTCCGAGCACAGCTCTCCTCGGCGTTCCAGTACTAGGGAGTCGGGACTACTGCACTACGTACTATGTGTGTGTGTGTGTGTGTGTGTGTGTGTGTGTGTACTGTGTGTGTGTGCATATTGCTAGAAGCTACATATTAAGACTCAGTGCATGCAGCTCTGCTCATCATGGGCCGACGCCACCTGGTGGTTGAATAGCCACTCCACATATTAAAATAAACCTGTGGGTGTGGCTGAGAATCTGGGGGTGTGTCTGTGGGTGTGTCTAACATAAATACCCATAGGTACCCAGCAATGTCATTTTGAGATTGAGGCGGAAACTAATGGGATCCCACCGTAACTAGAACTGCACTCTGTCAAGTGCATACTTGCTTGTTGCACACTAGTAGGCCATAAATGGCCTACTAGTGCGCAAGCAGAGCGCGCAAGTACTTCCGACCGCTACAAACCGCTACAAACTGTCAAATCTCAGTTTCTGCCTCTATGTATATGTCATTTGTAAGTTGATTAGCGGTATACTGTGGTTAATTTGCGCCCTATGCACCGTCCCAGCCTTTTCGATGCGTATGCTCCGTCCCAGCAATGACTAATGACTAGACATACGTATACATATACATATACTATATAGCGTATGTAGTTGTAATTTGATTAGCAGTATACTGTGGTTACCGTAAATCCTCTTTTAGGAACCCGGGCTATTATTTGTCTCAACCGATACCAGGCTTTTATTGGAAGGAGGCAGCTATAAGAAGGAGGAATTTTATTTCTAATTTTCAAACTGATGATAATGAACAAATCACATTTTGGGTCAGTTAGAACATAGTAAAATGTATTGGGCTCATAGCCTATTGAAACCAAGTCCTCGTGAAATATTGAACAGTGCAGTTGCAGGTGCTCAATGGTCATTTTAACTGTTTTTCCATTATTGGCATATTGCCTATGGTAAATACCATAATAACATCAACACATCAATTTAACTTGAATAACCAATGTCATTTGAAGCTATATGATTCCCTGCTATGTCATTTGAAGCTATATGATTCCCTGCTTTCATATGACATGAAACAAATAAAAATACAATGGCAGTCCCTCAGTCAAATCTGGTCACATTCAATATACCGGTATATAACTTCAACTGAGATAGACTACCACAGTACTGTGGTAAAGGCCTACAGTTAGGCTATTGACAAGTTCAGATGAAAATAATAACATAAAAATAAAACGTATGATAGGCTATTTCATATACCGGTAATATCAAATCAGAACAGTGCAACACTGCAGTGCTTCATTCAACGGGAGGAGAGAGAGAGAGAGAGAGAGAGACGTGTTAGAGAGAGCGTCTCTCTCTAACGCGCGCGAGCGAGAGAGAGAGAGAGAGACGTGTTAGAGAGAACGTCTGAGAGAGAGAGGGAGAGAGAAAGAAAGACGTGTTAGAGAGAGCGTCTCTCTCTAACGCGCGCGCGTGAGAGAGAGAGAGAGAGAGAGAGAGAGACGTAGAGAACGTCTGAGAGAGAGAGACTTGTTGCTAACGGGGTCCCGTTAGCAACAAGCTAACAGCATACCGGTGGTAGGCTACGTTCGTTCCATAAAATGAGAGATCCAAAAGGCGCATGGGGCTGCGCCAGGCTGCAAAACCCCCCATGCGCTCATCGATCTGCCGTTTATAGAACCAACGTTCGTTGCATGAAGGGCAGATCTGTGGGGGCTCTCTCCCGAAGTTATTAACTTTGTTGTTGTATTGCGTGCGAGCCGAGCACCGAGGCCACGGCATCTGGACAGTGGACGCTGACGTGACAGGCAGGCACAGCCAGCCAGAGCAGCGAAAGTAACAGATACGGCACTTGGAAAAAAAAACAACACAAAAAACCCCGGCTCATAAAAGGAGGCCGGAATTTATTTACTTAATTCAACGCCATCACCGGTGATTAATAGGGGCCCGGTAATTAATAGAAAGGAGGCGTTTACTGGAGGATTTACGGTATTGGTGCCAAAAAGTGACAGCCGTCAACCATTTTTTGGGGTATGCAAGAAAAGCAGCAAATCTGTGCCTGGTTTGCTGGGACCAGATTACACAGATGTCCATTTTTCTTACGTCATCATTGAGAGCTAGTCATACATATACACACCACGTACTCTGGTATACATACGTGTACATATACATATACTATATAGAGTACTATAGTGGCCTTCTGGAGTGAGTGTGGAACTATAGTGGCCCTCTGGAGTGAGTGTGGAACTATAGTGGCCTTCTGGAGTGAGTGTGGAACTATAGTGGCCCTCTGGAGTGAGTGTAGAACTATAGTGGCCCTCTGGAGTGAGTGTAGAACTATAGTGGCCTTCTGGAGTGAGTGTGGAACTATAGTGGCCCTCTGGAGTAGAGTTCTCAATCTCTGCCCGACCCGGGTAGGGTAGGGCCCAAAATGCACGATAATTTGTCGGGCCGGCCCGAGCCTCGGGCTCTGTGATTTTCCATGATTTCTTTTTTATATATTTTATTATAACACAAATAACAATTATGTTGTTTGTGTAATGTATTTATTTAATATGAAGAGGGCTGAGGCTGAGCTGGGGAATGTTGGCGATTAACTTTTACAGTCTAGGCTATACTATTATGTGACTGAACTGGTGGAGGAGGAGGCGATGATCAGCAGCAGCGCACCAGAGAAGTGACAGAATAGAACGGTGGTTGTTGAACATGCTACCGCTGGCTGACCTCTGGTTTGCCAACCAAATGAGCTGCTTAGTGCTCACTCAGCATCAACTATATAACTTAAGTTAACTTGCCATAGGCTTACATTATGTTTTATAAGACCATCGATTCATCCGCAATAGCTCGTCTTGGAAACGTTGGGGCTTAACGAGACACTGCTGTCTCGTTGAACCCAGCTGGCTGAATAAGCTATAGGCTACCTAATCAACGTCACCACAGTAAATGCTCCATATAACTATGAAAGCGCTAATGTTAATGTTCACTCACTGCATACATGTAATATAGTTACATGATGACCAAGCAATGTTACAGTCCACTGTAGGCTACAGCTATTTGGTTTCCAAATCGTATCGCAGAACTCTGTAGGCTACAGCTATTTGGTATGTTTTGTTCTTGCTGACTGAAAATCGCTCTGGATTAAGAGCATCTGCTAAATGCATAAATTGTAAGAAAAACCATTGAATGTAAATAATCAGAGACCCTTTTCAACAGCGAAACATGTGAAGTTATTTACCTTCATTCTTATTGGCCAGTTGCTCCACTCGACTCTCGCTGTGATTCATCCTCATTTCTACGCTGGACAGCTGAGCAAGGTTGACTGAAATAATTACAATAATAACATTAAATATATCATTAATTAATGTATGCAGTTTGATTATTTTTTTTATATATTTTTTTATCCCACGATTTTGTAACCCATTTTTCACCCCTGTGTCAATCATCTAATGTGATCCTGGGCTCTACACACCCTCCGCCAACCTGGGGAGAGCAACGGACTTAACTCATGCTTCCTTCATGCCTGAGTGTCCAAGTTGCTCCTTTACACCTGACAGGGGGGAGTTCCCTGGTTGGACGTAGCGCGTGGAAGGAACACGTTATTCCAACCAGTTCCTTTCCCCTCCATCAGGCGCCCCGGCTGGCCAGGGGGAGGCAGTTTAGAGACCAGGATTACTGCATGTTTTTGTGAGGGTACCTAGCCTAGGGGACACGGGGAGAACATGCAAACTCCACACAGAAAGGCCCTTTAGCCAACCCCGCCTTCGGGTATGGGCACTGATGACGCGGAGGAGGAAACACGCCGCCAGCACCCACAGTGCCCCGAGCGGGAATCGAACCCAGCTGTGAGGCGACAGCACTACCAACTGTGCCACCGTGCCCTTGCAGTTTGATTAAACACCACTAGTGATTATAGTTAATCTGATTCGACATTACAATATGATTTTTAAAACCTTAGCTCTTGAATTATATCAATCAAATATAAACAGCTGAGAAAACTGCGTTTTAGTGTGAGGTACTTTCTCACTCAAGACTTTTATTTTTGATTTCAGTGATATCACACAGTACTTGTTCTCAAACAAATAAGAAAAAAATAATAAAATGTTTGCTTTTTTTTACTGAAAAACATGCAAAAAAGGGGAAAAGCTAAACCAGGAATATATATATATAACCGGCCCTGGAATATACAGGGGTCCCCTGGGCCCAGGCCCATGCCTAGGGGGGCCAAGTGCCCAATCTGGCCCTGGAAAAAAATATCGTTTTGAGAGAATGAGAGGGAGGCTGGATGGAGGCATGCATGCACACACACACACACACACGCATGCACGCACACGTGTTCATACACTATATGCGAGTTAAAGTCGCAGTCACATGTTGCGCAACAGCCCCATCTATTGAAATCCAATTAAAAGTGATAAAAGACGTCTTTACGGCCCTGGATAACGATGCATAGTTGGATTAAAGACGGGATAACGTCCCTGGCGCTTAAACTATAAGTGTTTAGAAGCTTGGGTTTAGGGTAAAAAAAAACAAAACAACTTGTTTTCCCCGTTGCGGCGGGGGGGTTCTCTCTGGCCAGTTGCTCCATTCGACCACATTTCATAGGTTCATTATATAGATATTCCACTGTTAGGCTCTTAGCTTACGTATGATTCATAATGACTATGCTTTATGTATATTATGATTCATAATGACTATGTTTTATGTAGATTATGATTCATAATGACTGTTTTATGTATATTATGATTCATAATGACTATGTTTTATGTAAAATATGATTCATAATGACTATGTTTTATGCATATTATGTATTACCATGTTTTGTTCTTGCTGACTGAAAATCGCTCTGGATTAAGAGCATCTGCTAAATGCCTATTATTTATTTATTTTATTTCATAGTTTTTTATTTTATTTATTTTACACTGAAGGGTCATTTTGACCCAGTTAGTCTGTCTTCGGTGTTTCACCCCAGACATTTGATGTTGCAAATTCATGTCTTACGACATCCTGAAAATCCATTTTAACCATGTTAGACTAATTGAAAACACACGTCTCTGTTTCTGGTGAATGATATTGGCCCGGTAGATTTCAGGATTCCAAAAAATACGACCTGCTTTAATTATTTTTAATAATTTTTAATTATAATTTAATGGTCTAAATTAGTAGCATTACAATGTTCTTTATAATATCCAATGTTTTTGTATTTAAAGGGATAGTTCAGATGTTTTTTTACTTAAGCTGTATGAAATACTTTCCATTAATATAGTGGTTGCAACTGTATTAATTGATTGCCCGAGTCCCGTGGTGGGAGTTCTGCTCTGGTTCTGATTGGTTGAGTCCCGTGGTGGGAGTTCTGCTCTGGTTCTGATTGGTTGAGTCCCGTGGTGGGAGTTCTGCTCTGGTTTTTGACCCATTTCTAAAATATTAGCGCAACTTTCATTCAACTGACCCCTCTATCACACGGAACAATTATTTTGGGCGTAGTAATATGGACACAAAAAACATAATTCTGTGTAATAGAGGAGTAAAAAAAAGAATGTTTTGAGATGCAGCTGTGTAGTGTCCCTCTCTCCATCTCCCCTGAATGAATATTGTAATGTTTTGAGATGCAGCTGTGTACTGTCCCTCTCCATTATAAACCTTCATGCTGTTGGTTTGCTTCTTCACTTGCAGCCAGCCTGGTTTCCATGGCTGTCAGTTTAACAAGGAGGGCTGAAAACACAAGAGCATAACATTCAGTCAATTATAAATGAGGGGAGGGGAGGGGGGGGGGGAGGAGGGGAGGGGAGGGTAGAGAGAGGAGAGGGGAGGGGAGGGGAGTGATGTCATTCCAGTAGAATATTACACTCCCATCTTCATGTCATTCCAGCTGTTTTAACAGATAGAGACCACCATACAGAGACACTCCCGAAGTGGGGATAGGAAGACCCCTGTAGCGCATGGAGTTCTCAACGTTTCTGGGCTGCGGACCCCCCGGAAATGCTTCGGCAATGTCTCTATTTTTTTATTTGAATTTTGCAAAGTAACAGTTTTTGACATAATTATAATGATGGGGTGCATGGGGTTCTGGAGCTGAAACGTTCGGTAACCCCTGACATGGAGAGATTCTCAGCGCAAGGCAGTTTAGACCTTTGTTAAATCAACAGGATGTGCAAACAGAGTCTAGACCGTTGTGTTAGTTAGCACTGTTTGTTTTGTTTTACTACCTTTTTACACTGAAACTAAATGGAAACCAAATGAAAACTACGCTACGATGACCAAGACAAAATATACCGACGATGTCGTCTAAAAATTAAAACTAGACTAAAATGTTAGGAAGGGACTAGCCAACGTTTTTATTTCCAGGGAGGAAAAAAAAGTCTGGGTCTGAGTCCACTTCAATTCGGCATAGTGTAGCGCAAACATTGCTCACTCTCTGCTGATTTCTGATCGTCTGCACCTTTGTAAAATTGACATACACACGCACACACGTACACACGCAGGGGAGGGGAGGGGAGGGGTTGGAGGGGAGGGGAGGGGGGGGAGGGGAGGGGAGGGGAGAAACACACAGTGGAGGATGGCACACGACAGCAGATGACCGATGGGCTGGAAAGGACAAGGATGGATGGATGGAGAGAAACAAAGGAGAGGAGAGGAGAGGAGAGGAGAGGAGAGGAGAGGGTCATGGGGGGCACGCAAATTGAGCAGGTTGTATCATACAAGTACCTGGGGATCCAAATGGACAAAAATGGTAGCCTGGTTAATAAACCAGACTAATATCGCACGGACCGCGGGATATTAGTCTGGGGAGGCTCAGCTTGGATTTCATTTTCTCTTTGACGCAATTGGTCAGAGCTACTGTCAGTCAAAGGTCTCAAGCATTGAAAGTCACTGTACCAAAGCCCGCCCATATTACATACCGTGTCCCAATTGGCCGCCCCATTTCTCTGGTGTAGGAAATGGGCGTACAATTGAGCCTCTCCAGACCGTAATCCGCCGGCAGGCGATTTTTTTTTGCCAACGGCTGATTCGGTCTGGTTTATTAACCAGGCTACAAAAATGGAACGTCCATGTGGACTATCTGTGTGCCAAATTGACACAACACTTGCACTTTCTCCGCAGGCTCAGGCTCTTTGATGTGATCAAGGGAGTCATGTCAACCTTCTATGATGCAGTGCTAGGTTAGGTAGCATTATTAGATATGGAGTCATGTTAACCTTCTATGATGCAGTGCTAGATAGCATTATTAGATGGAGTCATGTCAACCTTCTATGATGCAGTGCTAGGTAGCATTTTTAGATATGGAGTCTTGTCAACCTTCTATGATGCAGTGCTAGGTAGCATTATTAGATATGGAGTCATGTCAACCTTCTATGGTGCAGTGCTAGGTAGCATTATTAGATATGGAGTCATGTCAACCTTCTATGATGCAGTGCTAGGTAGCATTATTAGATATGGAGTCATGTCAACCTTCTATGATGCAGTGCTAGGTAGCATTATTAGATATGGAGTCATGTCAACCTTCTATGATGCAGTGCTAGGTAGCATTATTAGATATGGAGTAATGTCAACCTTCTATGATGCAGTGCTAGGTAGCATTATTAGATATGGAGTCATGTCAACCTTCTATGATGCAGTGCTAGGTAGCATTATTAGATAATCATGTCAGCTTGGTTTGGGACACTCTCTGTCCAGCTCAAATCTAGAATAGCTAAAATGGAAAAAAACAGCCATGAAGGTAATAATTGGTAGGAAAGATTCTCCATCTCTTCAGACAATCTTTGAGAAAACGGTGCTCAGTCTGTCAAATAGAGTGTTGTCTGATCCTTCACATTATATTATCTTCAGAGTATGAGCCGTTGCCCTCTGGTGGACGCTACAGAGCGTGTCAGAGCAACTGCTTCAAACTTTATTTTCTTCCCACTTCAATTGTTCTACTAAACAACCACCACATAGTTCATAGTTCTTAGTGGGGAAGGGACTTCTTGACCTTCATCAGTTATTTATTGCACTTTACTGTGATTGTGTACTATAAACTGTGAATACTCTAGCACTTTTTTATATTACATACCTTCTCTTATTGCAATTTGCACTTCTCTTGTGATACTCTTGTGACTTGTACTTGCTGCTACTGTGTATTGTCTTGTGTATTGTCTGTCTGTTTTAAAAAGCGTTGATGTACAAATGCACTTTTGCCCAAGACAAATTTCCCCTCGTGGGACAATAAAGTATATCACATTATCTCATCTCATAATCGCCAAGAAAACAATAGATGGTTGTAGATCTCCTCTCTCCGCCCTGGGTTTCCTGACAATCATGTCTACTACCTGCTATCTGAAATGAAACTATAAAAATAATTAAATTCTGAGTTCTACTGCTGTCTCTGTCTGCCCGTTGTCTTCTATATTCTATTTTATACATGTAGAAATGAGTTCTACTGCTGTCTCTGTCTGCCTGTTGTCTTCTCTATTCTATTCTATACATGTAGACATGAGTTCTACTGCTGTCTCTGTCTGCCTGTTGTCTTCTCTATTCTATTCTATACATGTAGACATGAGTTCTACTGCTGTCTCTGTCTGCCTGTTGTCTTCTATATTCTATTCTATACATGTAGACATGAGTTCTACTGCTGTCTCTGTCTGCCTGTTGTCTTCTATATTCTATTCTATACATGTAGACATGAGTTCTACTGCTGTCTCTGTCTGAAACTAAATGAAAACTATTCAAGAGACTATGATGACTAAAACTAAAATAAGAAATTAGCTGCCAAAAACAACACTGCATCGGTTAAAACAAACAACAACAAACAAACAACAACAAACAACACTGCATCGGAACAAACAAACAACAAACAACAACAAACAACACTGCATCGGTTGCAAGCTGCCGAATGACACCGACTAGAATGCTGGTATCTGTATCAACATTCCGATACCATGTAATTTATCATGGTATCATAATGACATGACAATTAAAGTAATACATTCTATTGTGTTTTTTAATGTGTCAGTTGATTTTGCACTACTGTTTTATACTGTACTATTTAAACTATTGTTTCACTAACTTGTAGGCTTTGTAGCTGCACCTAACCCATTTTGGCCACTGAGTGGCGCGCTACGAGCTTGTAGGTCTGCTATTTTTGAAAAATCAAAGAACTACTGACATAGAAACATGGCTTTTTCAGAAAACTGTTTATATTTCTTTATTTTATTTTACTCGTGAGAAGTTAACGGTTTTGGACGTGCAAGGTTTCCATAACATACAATGTTTGGATGTTTGATCACAAGCAGTGAGGAAGTGTGTGTGTGTGTGTGTGTGTGTGTGTGTGTGTGTGTGTGTGTGTGTGTGTGTGTGTGTGTGTGTGCGTGCGTGTGCACAAAGCAGTCTTCCCGGTGAGCCTGATTATCATGAATAACCAACGTAAAGCCAACATGTCTAAAGGTTTGCATGCCGTGGGCATTTTGTCCACGGTATCGGCTACATGGCAAAGATCAGGTTTCTGTTCACTTCCTGGTGTCGGGGGGGGGGGGGGGGGGGGGGTTCAGGCGGCAGTGACCTTTGACCCCGCCAGACGGCCTCTGTTTAAACAGTGAGTGTTGTGTTGCTGCTCCACATTCTGTCCGTCGGACGTCTCACTGCCTGACAGGTTGACTAAAGTTCAGTGTGTGTGTGTGTGTGTGTGTGTGTGTGTGTGTGTGTGCGTGCGTGCGTGTGTACACAGAACTAATGAGAGGGGTTGTCTCAGGCAAAGACCTGCAGTCTAACAGGGTTATGAGAGGAAATAGGCTAGCAGACAGCTATAGTGTGCACGCACGCACACACACACACACACACACACACACGCACGCACGCACGCACGCACGCACGCACGCACGCACGCACTCGTCACCCTTCCAACACACACAGGAACACACACAATGTCTTTCTCTGGCATTTTAGCCACAAAAACAACAACAGATCACCATTTTTTCCACACAAAGCACAGATTCCAGGTCAGCACAACTCTCTATCTATCTGGACACCACAGTGTGATAAAGCACATATTCCTGGTCAGCACAACTCTCTATCTGGACACCACAGTGTGATAGAGCACAGATTCCAGGTCAGCACAACTCTCTATCTATCTGGACACCACAGTGTGATAAAGCACAGATTCCAGGTCAGCACAACTCTCTATCTGGACACCACAGTGTGATAAGAGCACAGATTCCAGGTCAGCACAACTCTCCATCTGGACACAGAGTGTTGAGTGTTCTCTCAGAGTTGCAAAGCCGGTATACAATTTACAATTTAGGCATTTAGCAGACGCTCTTAATCCAGAGCGACTTACATTAAGCAAGAACAAAAATAAACATACATATTTTCAGATGGGGGGGGGGGGTCGGCTGCCAATTTCATATATTTTTTTGTGATCCTTGACATGAAATATTGAGCACCACTAACATAGGTATTTCAGAAAACCTGTCATTTAGATAATGGCACTCTACTTGTAGAGAGAGTACTCTGAACACGAGGCAGAATGTGTTTGAAATGAAACCATTTTTGTTCAAATCTGTAGTGGCACTGGAGGCAGGGGGTGTGGGGGGGATTCAACCATCAGTGGTAACCATGTTGAATACTGGACAACTCGCCCCGGTGCTTGCCCGTTTTTCCTCCCGGAATTTTCCCCAGTGAGGGGGATAACTTTGTAATATGCTATTGGCTGTTTGTATTCTTTTTGGAAAAATATATAAAGATACTCCTGTGGAAAGGCTATATTACTTATATTGACCCTATACACAATTTAGTATTATTTAGTATATGTAAGGTTTTGCCCACTCAAATGGTACCTCGTCAGATAATCCCCACATTATCCTACAACAACTTCTGTGAACATGTCAGCAGGCAGAAAACTTACTTTTCCTTTCTTATTGTTTATTTCCTTTGGTTGCTGTGTATTTTGCTGTGTTATATTTGCTGTGTTATATTTGAGTGATTTTGCTACAATGTTTTGAGTTGATTATTTTTGCGCATGATTTGTTTACTTTTTATATTTGTGTTTATACGTGTTTCTATAGTAATTGTTTTTCTGCCACTGCACCCAGGACAAATGAATAATGGACAGCGGCTGTGTGATCTAAGTGGTGATCGGTATGGGAGCACTCAGCCAATCAAAGGCCGAGTTCGGGCAGGGGAGGGACCCATGACATACAGGTCGGAAGGATAAATGTTTGTGGCATGAGACGAGAGCCAGACGGTTGCGACAGAGAACTCGATAATAGAACCGGACAGCAAGGGGGATTAGATACAGGGGAGACGGACTGGGTTGCACTCTGCACTTTACAGAGCCACAGCGAGCTCCAGAGCGACCGGTGTGACGAGCCAGACGAGAAGGCGTCCAAATCCAAGTGCGACCAGGCGAACTTGAACAACAGACGAGACGGAGAGGTTGCATACTGCAAGCAGAAGACAGATAGACCCAGGTTCATACCCTGGGTCGCCTGTAAGTACCTGAACACGCAGTATTGCCAACGTGATTACCCCCCTGTCTGAACTGAACTAAAGTATCGTGACGTAGAACAGATGAACTGCCGCACTATATTTGTGTGTTTCAGTGACGACCAGATCTGGCTCCTTCCCTGATTGACCTGCACAACCTCCCCTTGCTGTATTGCACATTGCTCATTTGCACATTGCTTCCGGACATTTTTAATTGGGATTGTTTGTTTTGTTTTGTTGTTTTGGTTTTTAGTTAGTTTAGTTAGTTAGGATTGTTATAGGGATTTTAGACTTAGGGCGTTTTTAATATTGTATTTTTCTACTGGCCATTTTAGCGTGCCCCCTTGTCTAATCTAATAAAAAGTACATTGTAATTCCTCCCCAACATCCTGTCTCGACATTCAGTCTTTAAACAGTCTTTCCTTTAATTTATATGCTCTTTTTAACTGGTTTTAACATCGAACCTGGGTGTCCTTTTATTGTTTTTAAGAGTATAATTGAGGACTTGCACCTCGCCCAAAGCAAGTGGCGTAGTTCGGCTACATTTTAACCTAATTCCAAGTCTCACAGTATAATGCACACCGCACTTTAAATAGTGCACTTTAAATCCTCTACTGTGTTTCTTTGTAATTTTATTTAACCGCCCCCGCCACAAATTGGCGTAGCGCGGCAGGACCAGAAAAAGAGCAAAAAAAAGGAAAACTGTAAAGACTGAATTATATATATATATTTGTTTTGTTTTTGGTTGTTTTGGGTTTTGCTATTTTTATTTAATTATGATGATGATGCCTGTATACCCGGGTGCCCCTTGGCTGCCTAAATTTAAGGGACCAGATGGAGACATGAAGTATTCAGAATGGAAGGAGCAAATGAAAGGGTTGCTGGGGTCCGAAGACCTAACCGATGAAAAAAAGGTAGCCATTGTGTTGGGGTCACTAGCAGGAGAAGCAAAACGGCAGGTCAATGTTATTGATGCCACAGAGCGAGACAAAGTGAACAAAATATTTGATTATCTAGATTCTCTGTATGGTCATAAAACCCCAATCCCAGTACTCCGGTCACAGTTTTTTAGTTGCACTCAACAGGTAGGAGAAAGTGTTTCTGCATTTATTTTAAGGCTGAGAGAGTTATATTGTGGGCTGCGGCGACACAACCCAGACACCGCCCCCTCCGATGCTGTTCTTCGTGAGCAGTTCCTCCTGGGGCTCTGTGAAGGACCGCTTGCCCAGGCTCTGAGGGTCTATGCCAGGCGACACCCAGACGAGGATTTTGCCAAAGTGCGGCAGGAGGCACTGCTACTGGATACAGAGCATGGAGGTAGGAGAGCGACTGAAGTCACCTGTCATGCAGTTAATCCCACACCTGTCTCTAAACCCTTGCAGGAGGCTGATTGGAAAGCAACTCTAAGGAAGGAAATTATGGAGGATGTCAAATCACAGATGAAAGGGCTCACTCAAGAGCTCATGAAGGAAATCAGACCGCTCCTCCAGGGCTCTCCAACCCATACACCATCACCACCACAACCGCAGGCCCGACGTGAGCGGCAACACACGCCAACCTATGACAATGATTGGGACGAACAAGGTAGGCCTATCTGTCGTCAATGCAAGCGCTCAGGCCACATCGCTAGATTTTGCAGATCCACTACAACCAATCAGTCACCTTTAAACTAGAACTCCCTGCCGCTGAGGTCCGTGGGGCAGGGGTGGATGAAACATCACAATCAAGGGCTACCGAGGCATTTATTGGGCAGTGTCCAACTATTGATTTAAATATGGAAGGTGTCAAATTGCAAGGTCTACTGGACACGGGCTCACAGGTGACTTTAATGCAGCAAAGTCTATTTGAAGAACATTTCTCTCAAGCTAAGCTGGGGAGAACGCCGTTATTTTTTAGACTAAGAGCAGCTAATGGACTGGATATTCCCTACACTGGCTATGCCGTATTGGATGTTGCATTAGAGGGGATTGACATACCAGGGAGGGGGGTCGTCATTGTAAAAGACGAGCATTGCACGCACCCTTTAATCGTAGGGATGAATATCGTTACTGCTTGTTGGAGTGCCTTGTTTAGATTGCCCGGGAAGCCTGTTTGTCCACTACGACAGGGCAAAGACCAGGCCGTGTGGAGAGATGCTTTTGCCACCTGTCGACGGGTCCAAGCCGTCATGGAGGAGGATGGGACGTTGGGTTATGTGTGGCCCGCCAGCCGACAGCGCATACAGGTACCCCCTCGGAGTGAAGTAGTTGTGTGGGGACGTGCTCGTCGGGGCCCCTACGGTGCAGACTACACTGCCCTGGTTGAAGCCTTGCCGGACGGAAAGGATTTCGGCCTAGCCCGGTCATTGGCCATGGTAAAGGGTGGCAGAGTACCTGTACGCATATGTAACCCCCATCCTTACCCCTTGTTTGTAGGCCGATACCAGAAGTTGGGAAAGCTATACCATGTTGATGACTCAGACGTGCGTGGAGACCATGACTTAACCCTGTCATTGGATGTTGATGGGACGGTGGAGGTAGCCATGATTGGTGTGGAAGACGACGGTGCCGTGCAACCATTACCACAGGAGGTGCGTGATCTGTGCAACCGACCTGACCTCCCTATACAACAGCAAAAAGAGCTGAGTGACCTGCTGCTCAAGTGGGAGAAGGTGTTTGCTGTCCACGATGAAGGTTTGGGCACACAGACATTGTGCAACACCAGATCCCGACCGGAGATGCCGCACCTATCCGAGAGCGACACAGACCCCTACCCCCAGCCATGTACAAAGAGATGAAGGTGCTACTGGCCGATATGCTGGAGAAAGATGTAATCAAAGAGAGCCGCAGTCCGTGGGCCGCCCCCATAGTGCTCGTCAAAAAGAAAGATGGGAGCTGGCGTTTCTGCGTTGACTATCGTAAGCTAAACGCTGTAACCCACAAGGACGCCTTCCCTTTGCCACGAATCGAGGAGACCCTTACCAGCCTCACTAAGGCCCAGTGGTTTTCCACCCTAGACCTGGCCAGTGGCTACTGGCAGGTTGGTATGGACCCCAGAGACCAAGAAAAGACTGCTTTCACCACCCCCCTGGGTCTGTATGAGTTCAAGCGAATGCCCTTTGGCCTCTGTAACGCCCCTGCAACGTTTCAACGTTTGATGCAACAATGTCTTAGTGGACAATTGGCAGAGTCCCTCCTTGTTTATTTAGATGACATAATTTTGTATTCACCTGATTTCTCCTCTCACCTGCAGCATTTAGACGAGGTGTTCCAAAAACTGTGGCGACATGGACTGAAGCTACGACTGGATAAGTGCAAACTACTACAAAGCAAGGTTAAATTCCTGGGCCATGTGGTGGACCGTGACGGGGTCAGGCCTGACCCCGATAAAATTGCGGCTGTGAGAGACTGGCCTGTCCCGTCCACTATACGAGAGGTCAGAGGTTTCCTGGGGCTGGCTGGCTACTACAGACGTTTTGTGCACACCTTTGCCGCCGTCGCACGGCCCCTAAATAGCCTGTTGACTGGTATTCCGGCCGACCAGAAGTCACAGAAAAGGAAGGTAATATGGTCCCCAGAATGCCAACAGTCCTTCGATGCCCTGAAGTCCGCTCTCACCGAGGCCCCGGTACTGGCCTATGCCGACTATTCTCAACCCTTTATAGTATACACAGACGCTAGTGGTCGCGGCTTGGGTGCAGTGCTGGCTCAGGTACAAGATGGCCAAGAACGGGTGATCGCCTATGCCAGTCGGAGCCTACACCCAACGGAGCAGAATGATGCCAACTACAGTTAATTTAAGTTGGAACTCTTGGCCCTTAAATGGGCTGTAACTGAGAAATTCAAAGACTATCTGACGGGTGTAAAGTTTACCATATATACTGATAACAATCCTGTTGCCCACCTACAGACCGCCCGGCTGGGAGCCGTGGAGCAGCGGTGGGTCGCACGGCTTGCAGCCTTCACCTACGACATCAAGTTCCGCTCAGGTAAAAGCAATGTCAATGCAGATGCCTTGTCTAGGTTCCCAGTAACCTCAGCAGCCGTGGAGCTCACACCAACCGCTGGACCGGAGGGCGGGGCTGGCAGTGAGTGGCGAGATGCACAGGCCCAGGACAGGGACATCCAAGTGGTGACAAGGTGTGTAGCCCAACAGAAGGTACCAGCGTTGGCTGAACGCCGTACATGGACTCGGGGGGCCCAGATGCTATTCAAACAGTGGAAGAAGTTGCATATTAACGACCACATTTTGTATCGCAAGATTACTGACTCATACACACACGAGGTGTATTCCCAGGTTGTCTGTCCAGGTTCAAGGAGAGAAGAAGTCTGGAAAGAGCTGCATGTAGCTGCCGCCCACGCTGGCCTTGACCGGACCCTCGCCCAGCTTCGTCGGAGGTTCTACTGGCCTGGCATGGAGGGGGAGGTACGTCAATTCCAACAGGGTTGTGTCGCCTGCAGCCTCCAGCGAGACAGAGTAGAGCCGAGAGCGCCCCTACACCCTTTTGCTGTATCTTATCCCTTGGAGGTGATAGGCATAGACTTCCTAACCTTAGGTCGACCCACCGATGCATATCAAAACATATTGGTAGCCACTGATCTGTTTACCCGGTTTAGTTGGGCCTTTCCGACACGTGACCAAACCGCCCAAACTACTGTAAGGGCCTTGTGGACCCATGTTATTCAGCCCTTCGGTTGCCCTGCCCGGTTCCACTCTGACCGTGGAGCCAATTTTGAATCTGCCCTTATGAGACAGCTATGCGATACTTATGGCATTTCCAAGAGCCGCACCACCCCTTACCACCCTGCTGGTAACGGTGGAGTTGAACGGTTTAATCAGACCCTCCTCAATATGCTTCGCACCTTAGAGACAGAGAAACAAGGTCGATGGCCTGAGTACCTACCGGAGTTAGTACATGCTTATAATAACACCACGCACAGCACAACCGTTTACGCTCCCTCCTTCCTAATGTTTGGTCGCCATTTACGCCGCCCAGTCGACGTAGGTTTAGGAGTACAGCCACAGCAGCCCCGTGTTGGTTTAGGAGAATGGGTCCAGCACCACCAACAGCGTCTCGCCGTAGCATATCGCACAGCTAGTCAAAGAATGGGGGGTGCAGCTTCTAACCGCAAACAGTGCTATGATCAGAGGGTGAACACAGTACCACTACTACCCGGAGAGAGGGTGTGGGTTCGCAACCAAACCAGGCAAGGGCAAGGAAAGCTGCGTACTTGGTGGGCCCCTGAACCTTTTGTGGTTTTAGAGCAGGTGGGAGATACTGGGGTGGTATACAGGGTCCGACCGGAGAAGGGAGGGCGCGAGCAAACAGCCCATAGGACTTCACTAAAAGTGTGTATAGCTCCCACAGCAGAGCCCCCTCCATCAACTCCAGAGCCAAGCCGGGAAGACCAGAGACCCCCAGAGCAGGTTTTCTATGGGTTCTTCCCAGCCCCCGTGGCCGAAGAAGGCCCCCGGCGCTCCACCAGGGCAAACTTGGGGCAAGCCCCGTCTAGGTACAGAGACACTTGAAATGACCTGATCGCAGGGACTGCTAACCTTAAAGAGTGGGGGGATGTCAGCAGGCAGAAAACTTACTTTTCCTTTCTTATTGTTTATTTCCTTTGGTTGCTGTGTATTTTGCTGTGTTATATTTGCTGTGTTATATTTGAGTGATTTTGCTACAATGTTTTGAGTTGATTATTTTTGCGCATGATTTGTTTACTTTTTATACTTGTGTTTATACGTGTGTTTCTATAGTAATTGTTTTTCTGCCACTGCACCCAGGACAAATGAATAATGGACAGCGGCTGTGTGATCTAAGTGGTGATCGGTATGGGAGCACTCAGCCAATCAAAGGCCGAGTTCGGGCAGGGGAGGGACCCATGACATACAGGTCGGAAGGATAAATGTTTGTGGCATGAGACGAGAGCCAGAGAGAGCAGAAGAGTGACGGTTGCGACAGAGAACTCGATAATAGAACCGGACAGCAAGGGGGATTAGATACAGGGGAGACGGACTGGGTTGCACTCTGCACTTTACAGAGCCACAGCGAGCTCCAGAGCGACCGGTGTGACGAGCCAGACGAGAAGGCGTCCAAATCCAAGTGCGACCAGGCGAACTTGAACAACAGACGAGACGGAGAGGTTGCATACTGCAAGCAGAAGACAGATAGACCCAGGTTCATACCCTGGGTCGCCTGTAAGTACCTGAACACGCAGTATTGCCAACGTGATTACCCCCCTGTCTGAACTGAACTAAAGTATCGTGACGTAGAACAGATGAACTGCCGCACTATATTTGTGTGTTTCAGTGACGACCAGATCTGGCTCCTTCCCTGATTGACCTGCACAACCTCCCCTTGCTGTATTGCACATTGCTCATTTGCACATTGCTTCCGGACATTTTTAATTGGGATTGTTTGTTTTGTTTTGTTGTTTTGGTTTTTAGTTAGTTTAGTTAGTTAGGATTGTTATAGGGATTTTAGACTTAGGGCGTTTTTAATATTGTATTTTTCTACTGGCCATTTTAGCGTGCCCCCTTGTCTAATCTAATAAAAAGTACATTGTAATTCCTCCCCAACATCCTGTCTCGACATTCAGTCTTTAAACAGTCTTTCCTTTAATTTATATGCTCTTTTTAACTGGTTTTAACATCGAACCTGGGTGTCCTTTTATTGTTTTTAAGAGTATAATTGAGGACTTGCACCTCGCCCAAAGCAAGTGGCGTAGTTCGGCTACATTTTAACCTAATTCCAAGTCTCACAGTATAATGCACACCGCACTTTAAATAGTGCACTTTAAATCCTCTACTGTGTTTCTTTGTAATTTTATTTAACCGCCCCCGCCACAAACAGACTTCACTGTAGTAGCTTTTCATAAATTATATTTGTACTTAAGGCTGTTCTGCCGTCATGAAAGTTTATAGTTAGAGAAATTAGAAGTCCAGCCGTCTGCTGTCCAGCCTGGGGAACATTCCATGTTTGGGGCATAATGCTATGAAGCACCAAACCATTTTTGGTAAGAAGAAAGCGTTCTCCTCCAAAAGCAGGGTAAACATTCCCATAATAATCAGCATACACTTTGTAACACGGGGGTGGGGGGGCCAGTCTCAGAGTTAAATGAACACAGAGGAATGACAGTGTATGTGGTGTATGTGTATGTGGTGTATGTGGGTCATGTGACCACAGCGTTGTTCTCCACAACTAATTACAGGCCGTGTGCTTTGTTCTCCAGACAATAGGCACACATGCACGAGGGAAACGGCAGCATGTGTGTGTGTGTGTGTGTTAGAATGTGTGGTGTGTGTCTGCGCATGTATTCCACATGCTTACACCGAAGTCTAACATTCATGCACTACTGCCATGTGTGTGTGTGTGTGTGTGTGTGTGTGTGCGTGTGGGCGCGTGCTTACTCTTATAAGTCTGTATATATACGGACGTGGACGATAGGTGGCGCCATATCCCAGGTCCTACTCCGTCTATATAATGGTTGAGGCCTATGGAAGCTTTTAACCCATTCTGACCTGAGATCAGATTCATACGAGGTTTCCACTGGACACACACTGGTCTGATTAACCCATTCTGACCTGAGATCAGATTTAAAAAATGTCAGTCGTTCTTCGATTTTTCAAAAATAGCAGACCTGCAAGCTCGTAGCGTGCCACTCGGTGGCGCGCTATGAGCTTGTAGATCTGCTATTTTTCAATAGCTAAAGCATAACATGATGCCAACACCAAAAAGGGTTCCCGTTCAGAATGGGTTAACAGTGGTCCGGTTCCTATAAACCATAAGTCGGATTCTAAGTCCTTGGTGGATTTTCTGCCATCCACATTTCGGATTTAATTTGTAGGCCGTGTTGGGACCCCAGAAAAAGTGCCAAGAAAATTAATTTCGTTCCCGCGTCATGGGCACTACTCATTCAATGCATTTTTTCATAGATAATACCCTTCTGGACTTTGGGTTAAAAGTTCTACTCATAATATCCTGCAGTATTTTGTCACAGGCCAGAAATCTATATAAAAGTATATAACCAAAAAACGAAAATCCTGTGCTGCTGTTTTTGCTTGTAAAATGTGTTATATTGATTATATATTATTATATATTGAACACAAAATCTTTATGTGATAAATACATATACCTAACATCTGAAACAAGTACTGGTGCCTTAGTTTACTCATACGTTAATCTAGATCATGAAATGTAGCAAATTTGTTAAAAAAATAAAACCGCTTCAACTAACGTTATTGGCACCCAGCACACTGAAACATACACATAGTAAATTGAGCCAAAAGCTTATGTTTCATACATTAAGTCCCGGGCCTTACGGATATGTCCATGCCAATCAATATTAAAGGGACCAAATTTGGCCCGGATGTAGCCCTGGGCATGCTCTAATGATTAGGGCTGCTACCTAAAACAGTTTTGGCTGTAACATTTGAACCAGATGAGCTACAAATGCGGTGTCTATATTTATTGAGTTATTTGACCTTTACAAACATGTTGGAATATTTATCATTACAATGGGGTGTGTATGGTACCCTAATTTGCATTTCCAAGATGGTGGCTATGTGAAAAGGAGCTATAACTTAACTTTTGACAATTTCAGTCAAGTCGATTTCATGTATTTTACTCATTAAAACTCCTTCAGTGCCACAGTCAGTCAGCCATATTTGTCACAGGTGCCATTTTTACATACGATATAGAAATCTTTGAAGACCCACAGAATATGTTGTGCTATACCAAAATATGATGTCACATATCTCAAATGAAAGATCTACTACTCTACTTTGCCCAGAAAAAAGAAGTGAGTCGTTTGCTTTCACCGTTCTGAAGTTATTGACCTTTGAATGAAGCTTGGTTTCATAAAAACGGCCATCTTGGAAACAAACGGCTGAGAAAACTGCCTTTTAGTGTACTTTCTCACTCAGAATTCTCACTAAAGACTTTTATTTTTGATTTCAGTGATATCACACAGTACTTGTTCTAAAAAAAAAAGTATATATTTTTTTTACTGAAAAACATTAAAAAATATATAAAGCTAGGAAAAAATATTAAAAAAAAAAAAAAAACGAAATAAAAACCGGGGTCCCCCGTTTATACAGGGGCCCCCTGGCTCCAGGTCAGGGGTACACAAGTACCCAATATGGCCCTGGATAAAAATATCGTTTTGAGAGAGAGTTGGTGCACCACCCTGTGGCACCAGCTGGCGCTGCATGCTGGTTGCAAAGAGGCAGCACACGCACGCATGCACGCGCGCGCATGCACGGGCAACGCGTCGAGTACTCTCTGGGTTGTTGGGACTGGGAGTGAGTCAATGTGCGATTGGAATATACTTTTCTTCACTAGTTCATGGAATGCTGGTCGAGGTGAGCTACGCACACCGCGTCGAACACACACATCGATGTTTGACGGGAAGGTTTCTTGTGTTGTTTCTGCTTGAGTTCTCAATCATAGAGCTAGTGTCGTACACAGCCTGTACACAGCCCTCTATCAAATTTAGGTTGTAGTTTTGTTTCGTTTCAATTTACCCCCCACACACACAATTCAATTCAAAGGGCTTTATTGGCATGAGAAAACATACGTTTACATTGCCAAAGCACACACACACGCACACGAGGGGGGGGATCTTCCATGTTTGGGAAAGTGTGTGTGTGTGTGTGTGTGTGTGTGTGTGTGTGTGTGTGTGTGTGTGTGTGTGTGTGTGTGTGAGAGAGAGAGAGAGAAGTGTTTGCATGGAGTGATTGCTACATTTGATCAAACGATTTGAACGATATGATCAAAATATTTCATGTGAGAGATAGAGAGAGAGAGAGAGAGCGCGAGAGAGACATATTTAGTTGGTTACTTTGAGAGCGAGAGAGACAGACACATTTGGGACAAGAGACAGAGGACGACAAGACGAGACGACACTGCGCCTCAACAAAAAGTTGCATCGCTGGCATCATTCTTTCAACTGTAATCGGCCAGTCGCCTACAGTGGATTTACATTTATCACACTGCGTAATCTCCCGTTTACAATATCATTTGCGTGGGTCTCTCTTTCCCCCCACTGACATCTCTTTTGCTCGGCTAAACTTTGAGCTAAGATTGACGGGGACGGGGGGAAAGCTCTAGACGTCGGGTGTTGCTTTGCATACGACAGCTTGTGATAAATATGAGCGACTCATTTGATTGATATGAAACTGAAACTGAGCACACACACACACACACACGGGGTGTGTGTGTGTGTGTGTGTGTGTGTGTGTGTGTGTGTGTGTGTGCGCGCGAAGAGAATCATACTAGCGAAGCGATAACAGAAACGGGGCAAGTGTTCTTGTCACGTTACGTCATACGTGACAAGAACACTTGCAAATTCTGTTATCGCTAGTATGACACACACACACACACACACACACACACACACACACACACACACACACGGAAGACACCCGGGCAACACACACACACGAAATCAGCCTGTTGTGAGAGGGAACAGAAAGCCGCTGCCTCACTCACTCGTCTGTCTCTCTCCCTCGCTCTCACAAACCAACCTGTCTTTCGTCTTGGTGCTTTTCCTACCACCAACGACAAGGGGGCGGCAGAAAAGCAACCATTTGGGTTTTTTTTTTTAGCACATGATTTCAGAGTGTTCCTACCATATATGCGAGTTAAAGTCGCAGTCACAAGTTGCGCAACAGTCCCATCTATTGAAATCCAATTAAAAGTGATTAATTACGGGATCACGTCTATGGCTACCAGTGCATAGTTGAATTGGTTACGGGATTACGTCCTGGGCGCTGAAACAGTTAACACTTTAACTGCTACAGGTTCTAGCGGACCAAGGCTTACTGGTGCTAAGGGGTTAACATGGGCTTTTTGAACTTTTTGGGGGGCCCACAGCGAGGGGCCTCTTATAGCGAGAATCACACCGCATAAATCAAAAGAAAGCCCAACTTGTCCACTAATTAAAAAAAAAAAATTATGATTCTACCATCTTCCATTCTGGAGATATTGAAGTTGGAAGTTGACAGACATTGACAGACAGATATAAAAAGATATCATATACATACTATACACTGAATGAAAGCCCTGAATGTCTACTTTTAGGAGGAAAACAAATACACATTGATCCCATGTACAGTTTGTCACTAATTGGCTATTGAATGCAGCTTGCGCCCACCAGAGAACTTTAGAGAAGGCATGGACCCGAATAACTATTATTCACAAAATAAGGCCTATAGCGACATGTACATACTATATACCGTATGAAACAGTAGACTCTCTGCTTTCATAAGAAAAATACCACCCAGAAAAATCACACCCCTGTGAAGTGAGCAGTGCAATTGCACTGCTCACTTCACAGGGGTGTGATTTTTATTATTATTACAGTATTAGTATTTTTCTTATGAAAGCAGAGAGTCTACTGTTTCATACGGTATATAGTATGTACATGTCGCTATAGGCCTTATTTTGTGAATAATAGTTATTCAGGCCCATGCCATCTCTAAAGTTCTCTGAAAAAGATAATTTTAGAGAAAGCATGGACCTAACAACTAAATATTCACAAAATAAGGCCTATAGCGACATGTACATACTATATACCGTATGAAACAGAATACTCTCTGCTTTCATAAGAAAAATACTAATACTGTAATAATAATAGAAATCACACCCCAGTGAAGTGAGCAGTGCAATGTTGCACTGCTCACTTCACAACATTGCACTGCTCACTTCACAGGGGTGTGATTTTTATTATTACGAGTAAGACGCGCGAACGCGGAAAGCGAACGCAGATCGTAAATTGCAATAACAATTAGAATAAATTGCAGACATGATCTGCAGGGTGTCATAGTTAGTGCTTGGACCACGCCAGCTCCATATATGGTCACAAAAGACGCCATCACACTCATGTCACCATGACTCAGCCATAACCATATAAGGAGTCCCCAAAGCAGGACCACGCCATCACACTCATGTCACCATGACTCACAAATCACTCAGCTCCATATATGGGCACAAAAGGGCCAGGTCCACATATACAGTAAGCGGGACAGACAGACACACACACACACACACACACACACACACACACACACACACACACACACACAGACAGACAGACAGACGTGATCTGCTAGGTCTCATAGTAAGTGCTCATTGCATTCGCAATTACAGTATTAGTTTTTTTCTTATGAAAGCAGAGAGTCTTGATGCACATATCTGATCATAAAACGGACTTGGAAACTTTCTTCTGCCTGCATCGTGGTCAGTCTCTCTCCTAAGTTGTTAGAAAATATAAATCAGCCTCAATCGTAGCCCCATATGTGCCCTCTCCCTACGCTCATTGAACTCATTCTGTGATTCGAGCTACAATCGCAGTAACAGGGGGGGGGGGGGGGGCAACTAGGCTTTGAGGAAATGATCTTGCATAATCAACATTATTGTCGATTGTCGTGTGCCGCTCCAAACATGTCCAGACATACCACTAACCTCATCGATCCAGTCTCGCGTATCTATAAGGTGAGACGCGAGACTGGATCGGATTGTGTCTGGACATGTTTGGAAAAAAAACCAACGACGATCGTGGATGGATGCGGCAGAAGCAGCACGTCAACGTGTTTGGAAAAAAAACAACAACGAGAAAGGGGGATGGATGGTTGGATGCGAGCAAAGCAGAAGCAGCACGTCAACGTGTTTGGAAAAAAAATAACAACGAGAAAGGGGGATGGATGGTTGGATGCGGCAGCAGCAGAAGCAGCACGTCAACGTGTTTGGAAGAAAAAAAACAACGAGAAAGGGGGATGGATGGTTGGATGCGAGCAAAGCAGCAGCAGCAGCAGTACGTCAACAATTATAGGGAAAATAGCTTTATCCACCACGGCCTCCGCAGTTTAGGATGAGACGTGTGTATTCGTTATACATTACAAACGGGTCAATGACGTCCCAGACGTCTTCATTGCGGTCTTATCACTGAAATTATAATGAATGCGTGAATAATGAAACGGTTACAATCACAGCCGATAGATAGTGTCTGCTGGCGAAGACGCTATGGCTTGCGATCAGCGACCAACGTATCATGGCGGTCCCTCGATAATGATGTGCAATCTGTCCATGACTAACTCCACATGTGTCTGGCAAACGTTATGAAATCAAATGCCGATCGTTGCAGGTTTATATACGGGCAGAGAGCAAATCGCGTTGTATCTTGTTCCGAGAATGAGAGTGCAAGGCAAGCCTTGCAGTTGAAAGCAGTGGGGACTCGGGAGTGGGGGGGGAACTGCCAATGCGATCCAAGAGGAAGAGACCCCCCCCCCCCCACCATTCTCCCTCGGGAGAAACCATGTAGAAACAGGAGGGGAGGGGGAAACGAGTGTATTCACACACACAAGAGCATTGTCCCATCCATTTTAGATCCCCTGACATCTGCGTTGGTCTATGCCGGACGGCCGTCTCCATTACGTCGTACGTCCTCGCATAGACCAACCAATAGGCGGTGCCAGACGCTTCTCAGACCAACACCTCTTTTCAGCAGGGGGGGGTTTTAACTCTTTTTAGAGCCGATCGGTGTTACATTATGAGTTGTCCGGGCGCAAATATAGTTGAACTATAGTAATCAATAAAAAAACGTTTTTTGGACCATAAAACGTATAAAAACGTTATGCGCTTATCACGGGTGGGTATAATAAAGCGTATAAAAACGCTTTCAGCATTCTAAGTGTTAAAGAGATATCCATGTACACTGCCCCGTGGGGTCAGTTCCCGTACATATTGAATAATATGTAGTGGAGAGCCAGTCTCGAACACGATAGAGAACCCTCACTCATTCCACACTCCTCACTCAGTCTCCAGCCTTCACACAGGCAACATGCAGAACCTGCGCTCACTGAGTACAACCACTCACTTCCTTGCAGCCGTGCGTCCATGACAAACGTAAGCCTTGTTACCCTGCCTCTGTATTGACTTGACATATTCTATGCTATGTTGATCACTCTGCCATAATACTATGATTGTTCACATATGTTTATGTTCTAGTGTATATTTGATCTACTTGTTATTCATATGGTCCTTTATTGTCACGCTATAGCTAATGTGTATTCTTTTCCTTATATCTTGCTTGTAGAAACCATGGCTCACTGAAGACAATAAACTACTATTCTGCTGAAATATACCTTGGTGTCACATACCCTCTCTCTGACCGGAGAAACTTGGGTGGTCAGCTCATAGTCCACAAATAACCAGCACAGAATATTTATTATGTATGTGCACAAAGGCTACTGTATGAATGAAAATCAGGGAGACCTTAATGGACTTACAGCACACATTGATATGTTACAGAAAATATAAATACGGTAATCAAATATTATGGTCTCCCACGTTCACTAGAAGCACTATCACCAGCATCATGGACTTTTCAATTAGTTTAATCTAACTTGAAATTAAATGGGCTTACAAGGGAGCATGTCTCATCAAATGTGTATCAGATATCTAACAACTGAACCAAGCAACTCAAAAACATGTCTGGGGAGCTAAACAGAAATGTTTTAACGTGAATTACCCATTTAAGATGTTAATTATGTCCCACAGAGCCTTACAAAGGTTCTTTATATCTTGTGAGATCATCTGTGTCAGATTAAAGTATTACATGTGCTGAGTGATAACTTCAAATATTCATATAGAATATTGCAAACATTATCAAACCTTTATGAAATGAAACACCAGTAAGTTGTGATTCAGTTCAGTTGTACTCACTGTTAGGAGGTATAAGCTCGTAGCTACTGGTGCGTTTCAGAGGTTTCCCCTGCAGGTCTCCTGTAATAATAATGTGATACAATACACTTATTAAAAATCACATCATGAACTAAAACTATTTGAAAATGTTTCAATGTTTCAATGTTTCAATGTCATTGTATTGAAAACCAGCTGCACGCATGTGCACGCACACACTTTTCCTGTTATGTTATTTATTATTAGTATTATTTTATGTACATTCTATTGTCATTGTTAGGGTTAAATAATAACACACCAATATCTGTTAGACAACCACTGTCTCCCCTGAACCAGCTCATCACTTCATCTAACCAGGTCAATAACGCTTTTATTGCCAGGTGCAAACTTCAACTTGTGACTGCACCTTGTGTAACTACAGTTCAATCCAAGGCATTGAGTTAATAATTTGTTTGAGGACAATAGCGTAACAATATGCTGTCTAGATGAGAGCAGCCATAGAGAGTGCTCATGATGTGAATGTCCAAAGAGTTCCACTTTAGTCTTAATACCTTATGGTAAAAAGGAGCACAACTTTAGCATTAGGGAACTATTGCTGCTCCTCCACGGCTACAGTAAGCCACTGTTTGGGTGGGATTCATGTTTCAGTTTTCACTTTTATAGGACCATAAAACGATACGCAAGTGAAATTCAGGTGAATTATGACCGGGGGCCGTTATACTTTCCACAGCCGGCTCACCTCATATACTGTATCTTCTGGATTAGTGTCATTGTATACCGGTAATAAAAAACTTAGTTCCGCATCACTCCACTTCCTTTTACCCTAGAACACTAAACACATTGTTGTCACACCGTCACTAAACATGGACCATAGATTTACCCAATGTAAAATATTCCATAAAGTACAGCAATACGTGGCAACTGTAGCCTACTCTTCTTTAATATTTCATGATGACTTTTCACAAGAAAAGAATAATAGATATCATGGGGGTGGGAAAAATCAATGAAAAAAGGAAATGGAGCTGGATATTCTCCTTTGCTCCACCATTCCTGGGACATGTGAGAACGGTACAGTGTAGAAAAGAGAAGGAAAGAAAGAAAGTCCATTGTGGGTGTATGAGATGTTTCTCTATCACTAAACTAAACAATATCCCGGTAATAATTTCTGATTGTATCTTGTGCTGTTTTTTTCTCACATCCCACGCTTTCTTGCACTGACCAATGGACACTTTGCACTGGCTTTGCACTGTTCACTATTTTTTTCAACAGTGCAATTTCCTCTGCCTCAGCCAATTGATTGCCATGGCAACCACACACATGCCAATTGATTACTTAACCAGTTTGCACTCTTCAGACACAGGGATCTCCATATACAGTGGGCACAAAAAGGACACAGACAGACAGTTAAAACAGGTGCTATGACAAGTTGACAACGGGTATCATTAGGTTCCCAAGTTGCAATGTTGTAGGGCAGGCTATAGGAAAAAGAAGATTCTGTGAAAGATATATTTGGTAAAAAATGACTTAATCACAGATTCTGGATCCTCAAATACCTGCCTATCAAGACTATCATTCAACTAAACCTTTTTATTTTGTTGCTGTATTGTAATACTGTAATCTGTCCGCTGTTCAACCTGTGGGGTGGGGTGGGGTGGAGTGGGGTGGACGGGGGAACCCCTTTTCTAACAAAATAAATAAATAAAAACTTGATCACAAAAAAAAACTTGATGAAGATGGTAACTTTCAAAAGAAGATGAAGTGTCACTGATCGTGCATTCACCACAAGATGACTTGTGCGGGCCCTGGATAGAAGACCTGGCCTGTGTGCTCTTTTCTAGTTGACATCAAATGCATAATCATATTTGTACATAATTGGATAAAACACAATAAAGCTTGAGACCTTATTTCCATTGTGGTATGTGGCTCTGTAAACTGTATGTAATGTAACATCAATAATCATTAAAACAAATAAAATGTAAAAATGTTCTCCTAAACAATGTAGGCAATACATTATATATATATATACATACATACACTGGTAAACCAATAAAAGGCTATTTTATTTGTTTCTGTTGTGTGAGCAGCAGCTGTACTTTTGTACCCAGTACTTTGAGGTTCAAACGGCGTGTGGTCAGAGACACGTTGCTGCGTTGCCATCTTCATGGAGCAAAGGGTCATTATAATTGCTCCTTATTACTAATGCCTGTTATGAGACGCACCATCGCCGGTACCTCTCTTTAATCACACTGCTATCCTCTTGTCACGCTCTAGATCATCTCAGCCTCACACTACGCGCTCGCTGCGTGTGGCGATGACCTTAGATCAGAGCTGGGAATTACACGGCCCAATTTTCACCGGGTCCGCGTCAATATGCCGACGGTCCATTGGTCTGATCGACAACCTACCTCAAACCCTCACCCTAACCCTAACCTCCCCCGGGGCAGACACCTAAACCTAACCACCCACCCTCTCCCGACCCCCAGCGCACCTCGGACCATTGCTCCTTCGGAGCAATGGTCCGTCGGATCATAGGGTGCTTCCCTTTTCACCAGCCCAATGTGTGTGTGTGTGTGTGTGTGTGTTCATTCATGAAGTTTAACATGGACTCACCACCATGTGCTGTTTCAGCCATGACGTCACTCTGCTGGTCAGACACCCAGGAAAGATGAACTCACACTGTTAGACTGCTGGTCAGACACCCAGGAAAGATGAACTCACACTGTTAGACTGCTGGTCAGACACCCAGGAAAGATGAACTCACACTGTTAGACTGCTGGTCAGACACCCAGGAAAGATGAACTCACACTGTTAGACTGCTGGTCAGACACCCAGGAAAGATGAACTCACACTGTTAGACTGCTGGTCAGACACCCAGGAAAGATGAACTCACACTGTTAGACTGAAAAGAGACAAAATAGGACAAATTAATGAGGTTCAATCAGCAAAAGGTGAATTATTCCAAGGTGAATAAACATGTTCCAAGTCATTATAATTGATCCTTATTACTAATGCCTATTATGAGACGCACCATCGCCGGTACCTCTCTTTAATCACACTGCTATCCTTATCATGCTCTAGAATCTAAGCCTCGCTGCTGCGTGTGGCGATGACCTTAGATCAGAGCTGGGAATTACACGGCCTGGGGGCCACATACAGCCCTGTGACTGACTGACCACAGCCCGGGGGCCACATACAGCCTGGGGGCCACATACAACCCTGTGGCTGACTGACCACGGTCTGGGGGCCACATACAGCCCTGTGACTGACTGACCACAGCCCGGGGGCCACATACAGCCTGGGGGCCACATACAACCCTGTGGCTGACTGACCGCAGCCTGGGGGCCACATACAGCCCTGTGACTGACTGACCACAGCCCGGGGGCCACATACAGCCTGGGGGCCACATACAGCCCTGTGGCTGACTGACCGCAGCCTGGGGGCCACATACAGCCCTGTGGCTGACTGACCACAGCCTGGGGGCCACATACAGCCCTGTGGCTGACTGACCACGGCCTGGGGGGCACATACAGCCCTGTGGCTGACTGACCACAGCCTGGGGGCCACATACAGCCCTGTGGCTGGCTGACCACAGCCTGCTATACAGTATATGCTAGTATATAGTATATAATATCTGCTCATGCCAAAAAGAAAAAGGTGTATGCATGCAGAGGTTTCAACAAAATATAGACCACTAAGTATTTATTTACTGACGTCAGAATAATAACAACATACAGTATACTCTTACCAGCTTGTCAAAACAATGCCATTTACTGTTTTTTAAATAGATATAATTTTATGTTATGCAGAATTGATCTCAGCCTTTCACATGCGACCTGCCCATAAACGACCATACTCCAAGTTCATTCAATAAACAATAAACCTATGTGCATTTCACACTCTGCATCCTTGGCCTAATGCTGCACGTCCCATGCTACGCATGCAACGTGCCCATAAACGACCATAACCAAAGTTTATTCAATAAACAACCCTAAACCTAGTTCTGTCTAATGCTTGGTCTTTCCTAGTGAAAGCACATTTAAAAATAACCAAAGGCCGATTAAAGTGCTGTACAGCGTCAGCATTAAAATAACTGCTAATCAACTTCTAAGATAAGCCTGCAAAAAAATAAAAAAAGTAAAAAACTTTTTTTTAAACCCATTTTTAGACAGACGTCTAACAGCCAACTATTGCTCAGTGGGGAACAAACAAACCAAAAACCAAAAAAAGCTAATATATAAAACAGGAAGACAAATAGCTAACAAATATATATGAAAATGTGGGAGCACATCAAAAAGTGTCCAAACATATTTATTTTTTTCTTTTTGAGTCTGTTTTTAAAAATATCCAAGGAGGGTGCCAATATCAATATCAATATCAAGCAGAAATGGTATAATATTATGAGCATAGTGAAGACCATATACATTCACATTAACTTAACTTATGTTTACAATAACCTTCAATGCCACATGCGCTCAGATTGATTCCATGTCAGGATATAATTCAATATAATTATACATCGCTTTTTCCTAGGCTAGCGCCCCAAACAATATTTGCCAGTGCTGCTCTTGGCCAGTTCACACTTCAGAGTCAAATCTCAATGTGGCTTTTAGGGTTTAAATAAAGGATAAATTAAATAAAATATCATCATCATCATTGCAACAATATAATGGAAATATTATCGATTATCTATGAGGTTCTGATGAGGCCCTGGTGAGCCCTAGCAGGTTCTGATGAGGCCCTGGTGAGCCGTAGCAGGTTCTGATGAGGCCCTGGTGAGCCGTAGCAGGTTCTGATGAGGCCCTGGTGAGCCGTAGCAGGTTCTGATGAGGCCCTGGTGAGCCCTAGCAGGTTCTGATGAGGCCCTGGTGAGCCGTAGCAGGTTCTGATGAGGCCCTGGTGAGCCGTAGCAGGTTCTGATGAGGCCCTGGTGAGCCCTAGCAGGTTCTGATGAGGCCCTGGTGAGCCGTAGCAGGTTCTGATGAGGCCCTGGTGAGCCGTAGCAGAGCCCGGCTCACACCGACACCCTTTAGCTCAGGGGTGACCAAAAGGTAGATCACAATCTACCAGTAGATCACACGACATGTCCCTGAAGAATATTTAATTTAAATATTTTCTTTTTGAGTCAGCTCAAACCCAAAATGCTATATTTTGCACAAACGTCGGTAGCATTATTACAAATACTATACCAAAAACATATACCAAAAAAATATAATACAAAAAATACCTATTCCATTTCCCATTCCAAGTGCATTTGTCTTATTATGCAACGCCATCGCCGCTATGCCAAAGCCCCATCGGTAGCTGGGGTGAGCTCGTCATTTTGGAAGTATAGCTCAAGTCAAAAATGTGTGGGTAAATATGTGTAACCCCTGCTTTAGCTATAGCCCCTGGTAGCTCTGCTACTGTTCATTACCATCATCTTACAATAATAGTACAATTCACACTTGTTGGAATAATGATCTGAATTGTATATATATATATTTTATTGATATTACTCTTATTGTGAAGTACCTACCCAGATAGCAAAAGATGTTAATTCAACGTTGACTTTTGGTCAGATTGGTTATTTTTGGTTGAGGTTGAAATACCTATGTTGATTCATTGTCTAATTACAGTTAACCATTTCAACGTTTGAAAAGCTGTTGTTGAATCAATGTATTATAGATGCTGATTTTTCAATGTTGAAATGCCCTACAATTAATTGACATTGTTTCAATCCTATGGTTTCAATTGTGATGGGGGGGGGGGAGGGGGGGGGACCTAGGTTGAAAAACCTATGTTGATTCAATGTCTAATTACAGTTATCATTTCAACGTTTGATTGATTCAATTGAATCAATGTATTATAGATGGTGATTTTTCAATGTTGAAATGCCTTACAATGAATTGACATTGTTTCAATCCTATGGTTTCAATTACAAGCACGAAATATTGAGAACCACTGATACAGAAACATGAGGTTTTTCATTTTCACTTTTCATTTTTCAAAAATAGCAGACCTACAAGCTCGAAATATTGAGAACCACTGAGGTTTTTATCATTTTCAAAAAAATGAAGACCTGCAAGCTCGTAGTGCCATGCTACGAGCTTGCAGTAGGTATGCTCTCGTCTCCTCTCCTCTCCTCCAGAAACTGTGAAGACACAAAACAGACCTTTAAAACATTTTTTTAATGTTATTCTTTCGTACACAAGACGTATTCTTCATATTTAGAGCATGCCGAATCCAATGGCGCACACAGACTTCCCCGTAGACCCACATATGCCCAAGTAGCTAGACCACCCTTCACCAACAGATATCCCCCTATACCTCTATCTTCCCATACCCCTACTACACGCCCCCATCACCCTGTACCTAACAGCCAGCCCCCCCCTTGGTCACCCTCCCGATGAAGCCACCAGGCAGACAGCCAAACTTTATTTTAAAATAATCCAAGCTGTACACCATGGAGAGGTGGCTGACAGGGCTCTCCGGACAGGGTCCTTCCCTGTTGGGATGATGAGACAGGTGAACAAACTCACCACCTTCATCAAGCCCGCCTGCCCCACTGAGACCACCACCACGCAGGTGGCCCACAACACACATAACTGGATGAACACAAACATGCACATATTACAAACACACTACACAGACACCATAGACACACTCACACCAGACATACACCCACATAACCCTATGGCCTATACCATAGCCATAGGTTGGGCACATAAAAGATACACCCAGAGACTGACTACTGCAACCCTAGCAACATACTACAGATACAGACACGCACACAACACACACAGCCAACCACACAACACACACAACACACACAGCCAACCACACAACACACACAACACGCACAGCCAACCACACAACACACACAACACACACAGCCTACCACACAACACACACAACACACACAGCCAACCACACGACACACACAGCCAACCACACGACACACACAGCCAACCACACAACACACACAACACAGACAGCCAACACAACACACACAACACACACAACACAGACAACATACACAGCAACATTTCACACATACCAACCGCTACAACATACATACACGAGCGAACACACACACAGCAACACACACCGCCCCCCCTCCACCTCACTCGAGACCTCCCAATAGCTCTGCTAGTGCTCGGCCTGGCCTGCTCCCACACCCTAGGACCCCAGCCCAAGTGTTCCCCCCTCCTCTGGGCAGGAACACTTCCCCACCAGCCTTACTCCCCACGCCTTCCATCCCACCCCTTCTCACCTTCCCTATAACCAGGCGGCCTACCATCCCACCCCTCCTCATAACCCCCACAGACCAGCGACCCGTCCTCCCTAGTGCCCCCCGCCCACCACCCAGACCCATTTGCTCTCTGTCGCTGGGGAGACGTCCGGAGGCCTTTGCTCTGGCGCCCCCCCAGCCACAGAGAGTAAAACCCCAGAGGACCAGCTCCCGGTTGCCCCCCACAACCCCCCTGTCCCCTGTCCCGGAGGACTCAACACTGCCTGCCTCCTCTTCACCCGGACCCCCTAGCGGTGTTCGGGAGGTGGAGGTGGCGGGCATCTCACCCTATCCCCTTCCTTCTGCCTCCTCGACACCCAAGTCCACCCACACCACCACTGGAACCTCCCCCCGTTTCCAACCCAGAGGGTGCTCCACCTGTGAGGAGTCCACAGCCCCAAGTCCACTCCAAACCACCTCACTAGTCCTTCCCACCACACCCACCACTCCCCAGCACACCACAGCATCATTCCATGATTTAAACTCCATTTCCCTTTCCCCCACAGGAGTCTGTTCGTGATGAGCCTTATATCTCTGCGATCGCGGAGACGAGACGATCGTCGTGATAGTCTCGGTTTTTTTCTGCGACCTTTGGAACCTCAAATCTAACCCTAGGCCCATTTCTTTAGGCCCCAAAGGTCACTGTTGCAGTCTTTTGGCTGAACTTTGACCTTTGCAAACGTCGTGGAAAGTCCAGACCGGCGCCATTGGATTCGGCATGCTCTAAATATGAAGAATACGTCTTGTGTACGAAAGAATAACATTAAAAAAATGTTTAAAGGTCTGTTTTGTGTCTTCACAGTTTCTGGAGGAGAGGAGAGGAGAGGGGAGGAGAGGTGAGGAGAGGGGAGGGAGAGGAGAGGAGAGGAGAGGGGAGGAGAGGAGGGAGAGGAGAGGAGAGGAGAGGAGAGGAGAGCAGAGCAGAGTGGCACTACAAGCTTGTAGGTCTGCTATTTTTTTTATTGAAAATGAAAAACCTCATGTTTCTGTATCAGTGGTTCTCAATATTTGCTCAAAATGCATTACAAAAAGTCAATAATAATTATGTTTATTAAAATACAATACCATACATAAAATGCACGACAGAAGCGATATCAGCTTGGATCATTTCATAAAGTTGATTCATTTTTATTGAAGAGGGGAAGTCACGTGACTCCTATAGGTTTTCACATCGCATGGCCCACATTACATTATCAAATAATTAAATATGTATTAATTCAATACGGTGCTCTTGTCATTTTGGTCGGCACAAAATAATACATGAATGAATAAATAAATACATATTTACATAAAAATCACTGGAGGAAGATAAAAATTAAATAAACTATAAACATCGCTTTAAAATACTGAATCACGTGACCATCCGGCAGGTTGTCATCGGGTGGGGGGCGTTAACGAGACCATGCGAGATCTCACGGGACTTATTGAGTCAGTTCAAATTTTGCTGGCGGGCGGCCGTTTGCAGCTTAGAGTATAACTAACTATAAGGTTTGCAGTAGCACTGGAACTTTTGGAAACGTGGCTGAACGGCGTGTGAAATAAACAAGAAACAAACTGGTAAGTCGTTATGGAATATCATTTATTATCCCATTCAGATACCACCACTTGTTTTCCACTGTTTACGTTTGTATATTATCATGCCGTAAAGTCCGAGGTTTTATGCTGGCTAATAATGTCTAATTGTTGAGCCATGCTACTATTGTTTTATCCCGTTCCGATGCCATCATATGGCTGTTATCGTTTAAATGCATGTTAACTTTTTGTAATTATCCCTGGACCCCGTGCCGTGGAAAGTTAGTCCGGAGTCTGTTGCTTGTAGGTCTACTGTGCAACTGTGCATCCAAGCTAGCATGCTAGTTATTCATGTTATCGTCGCCATTTTGCTAACGACTCTCGCGATTAAAACTTATTTAATTTGTTTATATGTGCATACACGCGTATATATTATTAGCGTTTTTAATTGTTACATAAGCATTGATGTAACCAGCACCACGGTGAAGCACTTCTTCATTTATTTATGAACAAAGCTGCGGTACCTCCTAGCCCCATATGTGCCCTCTCCCTACGCTCATTCTGTATCTCGGAGCTACAGAATGAGCGTAAGGAGAGGGCACATATGGGGCTATTTACTATAGTGAGCTTGTAGATCTCTTTTTTTAAGAACTACTTCTAAACAATGGTTCTTTCTGAAAAGCTTATAAATGGTGAAATGATATATTGTGTGGGTATAAAAATAAATGTTATTAAGACACTATACAAATAAATAAATAATTGTTTGTGCAGTCATAGGACAGGCTGGTTTTTAATCGTCTCAACAGGTCTCAGACTGCAAGTCAAGTTTCATAACTATGTATGATGTTGCTATAATGAGGCTCTGAGCTTGTAGATTGTAGATTGTAGATTACTTTTAAACCATGGTTCTTTAAAAAAAAAAAGCTTATAAATGCTGCATTTATATATATTGTAATTTGGCTGTGTGTCTTCTGTGTGCAGTCACAGCCAGGACACTACGGGCGCTGGTGTTGGATCGGCACAGGACACTAGGGGTTGGATCGTCTCTGTGTAAGTCAAGTTTATAAATGGTGCATTTATATATTGCACACACACACACACACACACACACACGGAATTACACAATGACCTATGTGCAATGCCATGTCTGATCCCATGTTGTCTCTTTCTTAAAGTTTCAACGCCAGAAACACCACAGAGAAGAGTGCATGGAGGGGAACCCAGCCAGATGTTGCAAGGCAAGTATCATTTTCTGATCAACGTCTTAATCTTTCTGATGACATCTGAATTGACTAACATGTCCCTTCGTCTTTACTGTCTTTGTTAAGCATTTAATGGTTACTATAAGCGAGGGGTGCAGACATTGGTGTCATTTGATTAAAAATTGTCAATCTATCCTCCCAGAAAAACACTAAAATGCTGGCAGAGATACTTATGGAGGTGAGGCAGATGGGGAGGGACATTCAATTCATCAAAACTGAAATGGCAAAGTCCACATTGAATGTCCGAGGAGTTCCTGAATCCCAGCGAGAGCAGCCCTTCCCCATCAATCTGCCTCTCTCCAACGGGAGTGCGTCACAAGATGGTGAGCCTTAGAACGCCGTGCAATTATTCTTTCTTGGACAATATTTGACTTTCTTTTGCCAATTTTTGGCATTGTTTCATATTTGAAACTAATGCTCATGTAATAGAAATAGAAATCTTAATGCACTACTTTGTCCATTTGACATGGCACGTTGTACACTAACTATTTTATCTCTCTGTTAAGATTGCACGCCTGGCATTAGTCGGAGGGACCAATAGTGAGAACATGATCCGGCGAATGGTTGGCGCCACCCTGACAAACAACCTGGCATGCGTTTTCAACTGGGCTGGCAAGAGAGAGAAGAGGGCCTTCAAAGACACCCTACTTCAGGACTGCATTTTTGGTGAGTCTGCACATCAAAATACTTAAGAGTTGTTGTTGAGGCATTCAATTTGACTCTGTAGATTGGCTATTTTCACTTTCTCGGTCTGATTGACACCGCAGGAGTGATTGATTTGGCCAATGTTTGACCAGTTTTATAGTATAAATTGACTTTTCTAATGGTATTACTTTTTAATTTCTGAGGTATTCATTATTCTTCACTGTCATCTGGGGACACCCCATATTCATGTGGGGGTCCCGACCCACAGGCTGATAACTACTGCTCTAATGCTCACAATTGGACTGCACAAATTTGTCTACTCGCTCTGCATCTCAGAGGTGTTCTGTGCCTGTGTACAGTTAAGAATGTCACTGGTAGGCAAGTTTCAGAACTGTCCACTGCCCTCCTCTGAGACAGAGTAGACAAACTGTGACATTTATTTAATGAACTAGAATTAGGGCGCTTTCACACCGGACATGTTTGGTTCGTTTAAAACGAACCATGGTCCGCTTACCCCTTTGGTTCGGTTGGTGTGAACATGCATCCGAACTCTGGTGCGGATCAAAGAAACGAACCATGGTCCGCTAAAAAAGGCCGGACTCGGTTCGCTTCCAAACGAACCACGGTGCGGTTCGTTACTGGTGTGAATGCATTCGGACTTTATAAAGGACCAAATACAGTACGATAGCCAAAATAGCTGTCGGGCTTCGGCAGTTGTGAGGCTGCATTAATAATTAGTTATAAAAGCATGTATTTTTTACGGGGATCACTATTGATATGACAGCTGACAGTCTGATTTTATTTTAATAGTAGACGCATGTCGAGGAGCAGCGCAAATGTAATGGCAGCGTACGAGGTTCACATGCGCAAAAATAACAGATGTATAATTATCGACACGGAATGGTGTACGGTATATGGTACACGTGGATGTAAGCTTGTAGATCTGTTTATTTTAAGCATGCGCCGCCGTCACGCAAAGTTATGACAAAGCATGCGATGCATGAGTCTTCATGCGAGAGTTTCTCTTTCAACTCGTGTCCCCTCCTTTTTTCTGTCTGTCTGTCTGTCTGTGTGTGTGTGTGTGTGTGTGTGTGTGTCAGTGTGTGTGTGTGTGTGTGTGTGTGTGTATATTTATATGGGAGAGACGCAGAGACAGAGAATTTGAAATATTTAAAATCATCCATGTCGCGCACGGCCGCACGTATAGAGAAAAAGCCAATGTTAAATAAGCTATACACAGGTGGTCCCAAATGATTAATTGATTAGGCCTACATCACTATAGCAAAAGACGTAAAACTAGGTCAACTCAATTAGCTGCAGCGGAGCTTTTCTGACTTGAAGCTCAATAACCTACTAACTGACCACCTTCAAGTTTAAACCATAAGATGACATGGAAATGCCCGCCGATTTGATGCGCAGAAATAACATATATCTAATCGGGTCAAGGTGCACACATGGAAGAAAAGTCATTTTTATCGGGGATACCTTGTAGGCTATACGTCTCCGTGAATTGTATGCATCAGGAGCAAGCACATTATTGTTCAAACACCTGCTCATGTTCATCTGTTGCTCTTATTTGGCTAATAAAATAATTAATAAGAATGAATGCAATAGCAAGTTGTTGCTTCTCTTCTCTCTCTGTGTGACTGAAGGTTGCCCCAAAAATTGTAGACAGTGATTTCCCCTCATGTTCTTTTTCCCTCACTATTTGGTTCGCTTAACATGTCCACGTGTCATTTGTTTACATATTTGGTACGCTTTACAAAGTCCAGTGTGAACACCAAACGGACCAAAATCAAAATGCAAATATTTGGTCCTTGGTCCTTGATCCGGACCTTCTAAGCGAACTTTGGGTGTGAAAGCGCCCTTAGTGTGGCTCAATTGTATGTAGGTTCCCGCCTGAACCTAGTACACAATGGACATTTATGTCACTTTGAATGGAACTGCAGCTTTATTTTATTTTTAATTTAGTAACGCCTGTTTTCTTTTTTTCAGCGGCTGCTCGTCAATTTGACCGCAAGTTGACAGAATTGCAGTACAAGGATGCTCTGCAGAAGTGGCTGCGTTATGCACCCGACAGGAGTGGCGGGGTACCCAGGAAAGACAAGGTTCCCACACCCACAGGTCCTTAAAGTCTTAACCCAACGTCAAAAATGTAAAAATCTCTTCTAAAGCAGCCAGTGGGTTTGATGGATCATTGGACTGTTTGTTTCGTTCATGTTGAACTGGGGTCCTATTGGTTCTGAAGGACTGCCTGATTTCTTTGTCCCCTGGAGTTTCAGGACAAATGGATGGACGGTTAATGTGGTGTTCATGTTGAACTGGGGAGGAAGTTTATTTAATTGTCCCCTGGATTTTCAGGGCTGTTTTTGGTTCATGTTGAACTGGGGTCGTTCAAGGACTAATCTTTTGAAAATTGCAGCTCTACAAGCTCACAATGTGACTCATTGAGCTGTGTATAGGACTGAAGTGGTTACTGTATGTTTTGTAATAATCAAAAATTTCAAATTCAGTGTAGCAAAATAAATGCTGGGAATTGGATGTGCACTTATCTATGTGTTTTAATCTAATAAATAAGTAAATGAATAATGGTCTGTTTTGTTTTTGTTCATAGAGAATGTTGTAAAGCAGCTGTTCTCAAACCTTGGTTTCTTTAATTGTTTTGGAAATGGCCAATCCAGAGGCTCAAAATATGACAATGTGGGGTCTTTGTATTAAAAGGTTGAGAACCACTGCAGTATAGCATACTTAATGGACCATTTCAGCATTTTCTATGCATCATTTAAAAAATAATCATTTTACTCTTCTGCGGTGGTAGCTCCAAACTTGTCTATTATATTAGTGATATCACTGACTAGACTACTTTGGTGTGTTCCTTGTTGAACTATACCATTCATTTTGTAATTGATATATATTTTTTTAATTTGACATTAATTTTGTAATTGATATTCTTTTTTTAATTTGACATATTAGGCATACAGAAGAAGGTTGAAATGGCCCTTTAATAATAGCATTGTTTCAATGTATGATGGATGGATGGATGTATAGTTGAATCAATGTTAATGGATGGATAGATGCATAGTTGAATCAATGTTGATGCAATTCTACGTTCTTTCAATGTTGATTATATCATAGTTGAATCAAGGTTGATTCATTGTCACAATTGGTTGGAAGTGCAACATTATTTCAATGTGGATCATAGCGAGCACTTTCAACATCTTCTCAATACCTGGCATCAATGTTGATTGCAACCATCATGGCTGACTAATATCACAACGTTGATTCACTCATCTTTTGTTATCTGGGTAACATCAGACAGGAAGTGCTTGTTAACTATGTGTATATAACCTGGTGTAAATAAACCTGTCAGTGACGTGATGTGCATACTACTGACCCAGCAACACATAGCTGATGCCTCCTGGTGTGTTATTTATTTACTTCAGCAGTGTTATTCCTCCGTCTATATTTCTTCACTTTATATTTCTGGTACAACACGCAGTGTTACAGCTGTGAAACTCAACAGGTTATGGGCCCAGAGAGACCGGATTTATTTACGAGGTGAAAAGTTTGTTGTCGGCGTGCTTTGCCAAACTAGTCTCGAGTTAGGCTAACAACAGAAGAACGGAACCATGCGGGCTGATTCGAGTGGTCAGACTCATTGGTCAAGATTGTGTTTCGACGGAGATGCTGAGAGATATATACTGTGGGAGACGAGGATGTTGGGACATTTGAGACTACAGGGGTTGAAGGATATCGTCCTAAAAGATCTCGAGCCACCCGTTCAGGGTGAAGAAGTTGATGTGCCCTACGAAGACAAGAACGCTATGGCATATGGAGAGCTGGTCCAGTTTTTGGACAGCAAGAGCCTGTCGCTGATTACACGAGCAGCGACGGATGATGGACGCAAGGCACTAAAGATCTTGAGAGCCTTTTATACAGTCAAAGAGCCGGCTGCAGCAGCATCAGGAAATGACGGTGTCATGAGCGCCCAGATCCGAGTGCCGCAGCCGTCTATGTCTATGCTACATGAAAGTCCTGATGATGACCAGCGAGGGACGGTGAGCGTTGGTGACGGTAGGATGTTCTACAGATGCGGCGTGAGAGGCCACATCGCCAAAATGTGCGAACGCCTGGAGTGGTGTGAATACTGTCAACGTTCTACACACCGGTACGCGGTCTGCAGAAGGAGGAGAAAACAGCGGCGAGATGAGGCACGGAGAGTGTCGGAGAAGAAGAACAGCGAGCACGAGTACTCATTCGGGGTGAGAGACTGTGATGCCGAAGTTCAACAAGTGAGAGCCGAACGAGGACATCGTGATCGTGAGAGACAGACGGGTCTGATGGTCGACACAAGAGCGACTTCCCATGTCATCACGGACATCACAAAGTTCACAAGTTTCGACGGCAGTTTCCAGCCTAAAGAACACTGTATGGAGTTGGCTGACGGTACGAGATGTCGGGGAGTGGCGGAGCGCAGAGGAGATGCAAAGGTGATCCTGATCGACAGCAGGGGGCAGCGCCACACAACTACCCTGAGACGGGCATTATACATTCCTACATATCCACAGGACATGTTTTCGGTGCAAGCAGCAACCACCAGAGGTGCCACTGTTATTTTCCAGAAAGGTAACAATGTTCTGAAGTGCAGAGATACCAGGTTCAAAATATATTTGTACAACAGAATGTATTATTTGAACACAGTGAACGACCAGAAATGTATGGCTAATGCTAATGGTAAAGTGCAGACGCACAGGTTGAAGTGTGTGATCCCACCCATTGTAGAGCGCCAGACTGTTAATGATGATGATGATGATGATTTATATGTGCCGAGATGGAGGGGTAGGTCTAAGATAAATACTCCACTCCTACCACGAGGGCAGGTTCAGCAGCAAGTGCACGAGGCTGTAGTAGCTACACCTCAGGCAAACCAGACTGTGCAGGTTCAGCAGCAAGTGCACGAGGCTGTAGTAGCTACACCTCAGGCAAACCAGTCAGATGAGGGCGAGGCTAAAGATGAGGCTAAACAGCAGACACGTTACCCTTCCAGAGTGAGGATGAAGCCAGCCTATTTGAGTGACTATGTAACTGTCAGTGCAGAAAAGGTCCTGAAGAACATGGACTATTCCTACAGCTACAGGTTACAAGTCAGACAGCCAGAGGGCAAGAAAACAGTGGGGGAAGCAAGCAAGAAAGCAGTGGGGGACAGAAACGGGATGGTGCATGATTATTGGACTAAAAATCACACTAGTACTCAAAACCCAGCTATGCAGAAGAAAATGAGAACACAAAAGAAACCAAAGAGAAAGAAATGTTCATTTGTGTTGGAGTGATCTGATTTTGTGATTTATTTAATCTGCTATTTATTATTAAGTATTTGAAGAAGAGTAATATGTGTATCTAACTTTATTATTGAAACCAGTAATGACAACATGATGACGGATGGTCAAAGGTTTAACTTGAGTGTGTTACAGAAGTGTTTTGATTTGTTTGAAGAGACATACGCATTTTGTATTATATGGTGAAAAGAAGAGAGGGGAGAAAATAATGTATATAAGAGAAATGTATGAAAAAGAAAATATATCCAATGTGAGATCAAGTGGGGGTGTTGGAATAATGATCTGAATTGTATATATATATATTTTATTGATATTACTCTTATTGTGAAGTACCTAACATCAGACAGGAAGTGCTTGTTAACTATGTGTATATAACCTGGTGTAAATAAACCTGTCAGTGACGTGATGTGCATACTACTGACCCAGCAACACATAGCTGATGCCTCCTGGTGTGTTATTTATTTACTTCAGCAGTGTTATTCCTCCGTCTATATTTCTTCACTTTATATTTCTGGTACAACACGCAGTGTTACAGCTGTGAAACTCAACAACACTCATACATGTATGTATTTTTTCCCTTTTTGCTTCCTATATGATGAATTCCTGTTCTGTTCTTTAACTACATAGAAGTGTCTATTTGTTTGTCTCTAAATGTTTTGATGAATTGAGGACCCTGTTGTAAACAAGTGTAAGGCTTAATTGGGTCGTCCACTCACAGTTAACAGTCTTTGTATTGAGTTTGTGCTTGAAATGTACTGTAATTCTGCAAACTGTTAATAAATATTTCAATCAATCAATCAAACAGTTTATATGGTCAAATGTAACGCCATCAGATGTGTACAGCCTTACCCGTCATGACTCCACGGTCCTTGTCAGTGTAGAGATCGAACTGTAACCCGACCTACAGTATGCTGCTACAATGTCTGAATTAATCTGGAACACAGTGTCAGATAAAAGTATTTTATACACGATAATAAAAAGGATGAAGAGGTGAGTTTTAGCCTGGCAGGGTTGTCAAAACCACTCACATCGATAGCTGATCGTGCACGGGACATGCACTTGACACTTGACATGGAAAAGAATAGTGCCCAAACTGTCCTTCTCCTCCTCTCTCCCGCTCCTCCCCCTCCCTCCCCCAGCCCCTCCCCTCTTCCCATTCCATCCAATCCAATCCACTGTATGTATAGAAGCACATTTCAAACAACAGTGTTGAACAAGTTGGGTTGGGTGGGTTCATATGATCATATCTCATCGGTGTGATAGTAATGAACACTGTATGGACTGTGGACTCACCCACGCTCCAGTAAGGCCTGCATGTCATAAACTCCACATCCTAGAGACAGGGACCACTGTTGTTCTGTCTCCCATTTCGCAGGTCAACTTCCTCCAGCTGAAAATATAAATACAAATAAAATCCTCCAGCTGCAGACAGGGGTGGACTGGCCACAGGGCGTACCGGGCATATTCCCGGGGCAGGTCAAGTTATGATATGATAAAAAACAAAATAAAAAAATTGACAGGCAGGCAGGTCACCGGGAAAGGTCCAGAGTCCAGACCAGTCGGGGCCTGCTGCCATTCTGCCAGTGCCATCATGATAATTTCACTGTACCTAAATGAGAAAAAGAGGTTGCGCATCAGCAGTGGTTTTCAGTAGAGTGCCAAACCCAAATCAAGTATACATAAAAAAAATAAGAATTTAAAAAAAAATCCAAAAAGGTAGCACATCCAAAAAATTAAACAAGCGGGGGACAAAGTACTCACATTTCCATTTATTTATTGGCACACACCAAAAAGGAACGCCAACGCGTTTCGGCTGTGCAGCCTTCATCAGTGTACCTGTATCAGTGAGTGACAAAAAAACACTCAACAAAGGATTGTGTATAGTTGTCTGTTGGTTTGTATCATTCTTGTTGTTCTGTAAAAGTGGTGGTATTATTAGGGGCTTGTTTGTATGTGCCTCGACGGAGCGGGTGGTAGAGTTTCTGCTATCTGCACGCTGGTTGTGGTGGGCCGGTCTGGGCCAAATTTGTGCGAAAATGACCGGGGCCAAATTTTTGCCCTACAGTCCAGCCCTGGCTGCAGATCAAGAGTCTAGTGTGACTGCGGACCGGAGCACGGCTGTGGATTGCTACGATTGTATACTGTATTTTTGAATTAACATTCCTATACCATTATATCAAATTTAAATAAAATAGCATGGTGAATAATGATGATAGGGATGATGCGGATTAAGATAGATTTTCCCGGCAACAACACTGGACTCGACATAATAAACTTCATGGAAAACTTGCTTGTCTTATTCTCTGCTGACCTCTCTGACCTCTCTGACCACTCTGTTTCCCATTAATTTCTTAGGAACGCTGCTCTCAATGAGGAAGGACATTATCACCTTTACACAGTAAAGGCCAGCTAGGTTACAGATCACTTCCCAGAAACTATGTCACACAAGTCCTGACATCTCTGCACATCTCTCTGCTAAACTATGTCACACACGTCCTGACATCTCTGCACATCTCTCTGCTATGGTACACCAGTTGATGTTGTCGAATTATCCAAATCAAGTTTCCATATTTATTCATATTTGGTCTTGAAACGGCCGGGCCTCCAGATCTAAGGCCCCAGTGTGACAGCCAGGAAAGGGACCCTATACTGATCTCTGTACCTACACAAATTAGATTTAATATCCCCAATCCCCCGTTATTTATATTCTAACAGCAAAAGCACAATTGTTGTTTGTACATTAGAAGTAGATTTCAACTACTATATTTGATCGCAATGTTGCAATAAAAAAAAAAATCTAATATAGTGGAAACTGCATGGACAGTAAGCCTACTGTACATCCCCCCCTTACACCATGGACTGCTTGTGTGTGTGTGTGTGTGTGTGTGTGTGTGTGTGTGTGTGTGTGCACTTGTGATAACAGGTACGTATTTATGTTATCAAAAGGTTATCAAAATAATTCCACAGACTTTAATATATTAGCGCCCCTCACTTCACACGGGTGTGATATTTTATGTAAAAGTGAATGCAAAGGCCACAGTTTGGCACATATGGCATGCATGTATAAAATATGTGACCATGATTTGACCGAGGGATTGCCATTGTGCAGCCTCCAGCTTTTCACCAGAGGAGAATCTGAATTTATTAAATTTTTTATCCTAATGTCAGAGCTGGAATTGAAAATTGAAAATGTAAATATGAAATAAATGCTTAAACATGTAGCTATAGGTGTAATGTTAGAGTCCACAGAAGACATGTAAATATGAAATAAATATTTAAACATGTAGATATAGGTGTAATGTTAGAGACCACAGAAGACATGTAAATATGAAATAAATGCTTAAACATGTAGCTATAGGTGTAATGTTAGAGACCACAGAAGACATGTAAATATGAAATAAATGCTTAAACATGTACCTAGGTGTAATGTTAGAGACCACAGAAGACATGTAAATATGAAATAAATGCTTAAACATGTAGCTATAGGTGTAATGTTAGAGACCACAGAAGACATGTAAATATGAAATAAATGCCCAAACATGTAGCTATAGGTGTAATGTTAGAGACCTGCAGAAGTGAACCTTTCAAGCCTGTTTTCTCAACTCGCTGTTTCTCTGCAGATAAACCATATCTCCAAAACTGGTGGGTCAAACTGAACCAATATGAAAATTCACTGCATCAACAGACAGACAGTGCTTTTTGATTGATTTATTGAAGTATTTAATAACAGTTTTCAGAATTACAGTACAGTAGGCTATACACAACTCAATACAAAAACTGTCAACTGTGAGTGGACGACACCATAAAGCATTACACTTGTTTACAAGAGGGTCCACCGTTTTCAATTCATCATAACTAGCTTGCATGTGTATCTGAAATTAATTAAAATTATACAATTAAAGTAAAGCTTTTTTTTTACCTTCAAGTTCTCTTCAAGGAATCTCCACAAACACAGGTTACTTATTTCAGTGTAACCCTTGACCCCCAGAAAATGGCACTCTTAAAGTGACTGTGCTACCTGGTGGATTTACGTTGAACTGCAGGCATATTTGCCACTGGGCTGCATGAATAGATATTGCACAAAGATCCTGATTTAAACAAAGAGCCTGATTTCTGTTGGTACAAGAGTGTTCTTGAATCGTTTGGCTGGTTGCAAAAGGAGTGAAGTAAGTGGCCCTTTAAAGATGGACTGCCGTGATCTTTGTATTTTAATTTTTGTTGTATTTGTTTGTGTATCTGTGGCGTTAACATTACTCTAATAGACCCCCAGGTAGTGGTTATTATAATATTTAAATGTCTTCCTTTGTATGTTTGGTTTCTTCCTGAAAGCTGAATAAAGCTTTTTCCAAATAATGATTTGGCGATCACAGTTATCTGAAATTGACGGAACACTGTGTTTATGCAGATTTTCTCTCTGTCTCTCTCTCTCTCTCTCTCTGTCTCTCTCTCTCTCTCTCTCTCTCTCTCTCTCTCTCTCTCTCTCTCTCTCTCTCTATCATAGGCCTACAGTAGATAGTTAATAGATCACTCAATTACACAAACTATTAGTAAACCAACGTATTAACTGTATGCTATTGCATGAGGAATAGTTGCAACTTCAGAATAACGCCCCAATAGCATTATGTTAACTATTAACAAATGCTTAACTATAAGCAGAGATGGGCAGTATTTGAAATACTTTTTTGTATTTTGTAATTTGTATTTCGCTGGGATGGAAGAGATCCCAGAGAGATACATTTTTTGACCCAGTATTTGTATTTTGCCCATCTCTGACTATAAGCCACTAGTAATCAGCAGGAATGACTGACACCTGTCCATTATCCAACCGCCTCACTTTATATGCTCCAAAAAGAACAGATCTGCAAGCTATCGACAGGTCGCATCGCCGCCGCGTTGATAGCTTGTAGATCTGTTGTTTTGAGCAGGCGACGCCCCCGGGGGATGGGGTATTTAGATGGCTCTTCAAAGCCCAGCAGTATCAGAACACAGTCCTCTCTGCAGGTATCAGAACACAGTGCTCTTCAGCAGTATCAGAACACAGTCCTCTCTGCAGGTATCAGAACACAGTGCTCTTCAGCAGTATCAGAACACAGTCCTCTCTGCAGGTATCAGAACACAGTGCTCTTCAGCAGTATCAGAACACAGTCCTCTCTGCAGGTATCAGAACACAGTGCTCTTCAGCAGTATCAGAACACAGTGCTCTCTGCAGGTGAAACAACATGCCAGGGAAACGCAGCCAGAAGACGGAGCTGAGCGCTGTTGCCGTCGCGCTCAGCCAGGACGACAGGATTCTGATGGAGACCAAATTTGCTCTTTTCATCCAGCAGGTTGACAAAGAAGGTTTGAATTCAGTTTGTCTATAATTGTCCTCATAATGAGATGCTGGTCTACTCTCTGTGCTATGCGTGTAGTTTTCTGAAAACTTAAATGTTGCTACATCAGTGGTTCTCAAGCGTGTTCACGTCAAGGGAAAGGACCCCCCAGAGCCAAATGAACCCGCAGGGGCCCCCTGTCAGACCCCTTCGGCTCCCCAGGCTGCTCCCCAGGCTGCCATAAACTGCCATTTATTGTAATAGCCAAGTATAGAATAGAGGCCTATGGTTTAAATGACATGTAGGCGGTCCCGTTTCAACAGGGTAAATGTAAGCTAGCTGTTTTGTGTTTTTGTTCTAAAACTAAAGGTTGAGAACCACTGACGCATAGAAACATAGATAGGTTTTTTTTTCAGAAAACAACATTTCATAGACTCATCCTCAGGTCTAAATGGGTTCAGTGTAAGCTATATCTGTTTTGTGTCTTGTTTCTAAACGGTTTCCCTGCTCAGCACAAGGGCGCATGGACGAGCTGGAGAGCCGCATGGAGGCCAACTTGGCCATGGTGGATAAATACTACCACATAGAGCTGATGAAGACGCCTCCTCCACTGCAGAAGATGCAGCTCAAGGATCTAATGAATGGTGATTGATTAATGATTATACTGCCTGCTGGAAGACTATAATCAATATTTGATAGCCAATCGGCATATTATGCAGCATGCTACAGTATGTCTTTACTAATTTATTTATTTTTCCTTGATTCACTTAAATAAGGTCTGAGTGTGACGGAGTTCTTCGACAGAGTTGAAACTGGCTGTTGCCCGAGTGACGTCTCCATTGCGGTGAAGGTGAGTTGTACCTTTTTTTTTTTTTTTGTACCTTTTTTTTAAGTAACTATTCTAAAGGCACATTCCACTCACATTAGTTCCAAAATATTCTAACTTCGACTTCTTGAAATGTGCTATAAAAATAAATAAATCATTAAACGCTAGTTCCACTTCACAACTACACGAGCAAGCCCTGTTTTTCCTGCGAAATCACTTTAGTTTGTAATATTCCTTGCTTTTATAGTATTATAAAATGGTTGTTTAAGTGACCCAAATAAAAGATGGTCACTACAAAATCCTAGAAGGCAAATATAGATTTTATTTTCCATTTCCTTCAGAGCGAAGCCGACTCATCCTTCACCACGCCACCTCTGACCAGCTCCTCCCTTAGAAGAGGTGACAGCATTTATTTTCTCATCAAGTTGACGTCAGTTTAGTGTCTGAAACCATGTATGTTGACACCAGTTTAGTGTCTGGAACCATGTATGTTGACACCAGTTTAGTGTCTGGAACCATGTATGTTGACACCAGTTTTGTGTCTGGAACCATGTACGATGACACCAGTTTAGTGTCTGGAACCATGTATGTTGACACCAGTTTAGTGTCTGAAACCATGTATGTTGACACCAGTTTAGTGTCTGGAACCATGTATGATGACACCAGTTTAGTGTCTGAAACCATGTATGACACCAGTTTAGTGTCTGAAACCATGTATGATGACACCAGTTTAGTGTCTGAAACCATGTATGATGACACCAGTTTAGTGTCTGAAACCATGTATGACACCAGTTTAGTGTCTGAAACCATGTCTGACACCAGTGGGATAGCTTGTTCTAATCCAAATTGGTGTTTTGATTGTTTCAGTCAAGAGCGCCGTGTCACGCCAGAAAGCAGAAGCTCCGACGACCAAGGCCTCCAAGGTATCGTGACAACTGCTGGTCAACTCCATAAATGTAGCTTAATATATATATATATATATATATATATATATAATGGCACATTTCACAGTTCAGCTTGTTGGCTGTTAAATGTCAAATTCAATAAACATGCTGCCACTAATCTGTGTGTCCATAACATCTTAGGGTGGGAAACTGAGAGGCCTGGTCACCAGTCAGAGCACAGGCAGTCTGAGGTCATTTTATGTTTTATTTAACCAGTTAAAAAAAAAACCCACATTGAGACTAATTAAAGTCTCTTCTCTATGAACTACAACGTGGTGGCACTGAATTCCGTATACTTTGCTTTCTTGCAGGACTAAAACCCGCTCCTGTGTGGCCAAGCAGAGCGACCAGACGCATCGCCATCTCAGGTTGGTTGGCGCCTCGCGGATCCAACAACGGCTGTGATTTATTTATCTGTGAAACGTCTTGTATGTCCATCATGACGTTACGTTGTTAACAGAACGTTTGTATAATGTCAGGTCCAGGTCTGAGTCTGCTGCTGGCGATCTGCAGCTCACCATGCGCTCGTCTCAGGGAAAGGTAAACACGTCCTGGATACAGTCTGAACTCTGCTATAGAGCCATTGATTGAAATATTAACCGTTTCCAGAATTGCAGTACATTTCAAGCACAGACTGTACAAAGTACAAAGACTGGTAACTGTGAGTGGACGACCCAATAAAGCATTAGACACTTACTGTACATGTTTACAAGAGGGTCCATCTTGTTCGATTCATCAAAACATTTAGAGACGTACAAATAGACCCTTCTCTATATATAGCCAGAGAACAGAACAGGAATTCATCATAAAAAGGGAAAAGAAACATACAGAGGGGGGGGGGGCATAACTCCAGACACAATAAGGCACCATATCAAGCTTTAAAATCATGAATGATATCAACTTCAAGACTGGTGGTAGAAAATGGACCTTGAGTGATCCCTGCCTCAATCTGAAACTCATGTTGCAACACATTCTCTACTCTACTGTACTTCGTGTGTGTTTGTGTACAGTGTGGTTGATTGTATTTGTAATTGCTGTACCGTCTGCTCTGAACCACAGAAGATCTGTCTGACTGAGGAGAACGTGGAGGACTTGGATCTCAGTGAGCTGGATGCTGGGGCCGTGGAACAGATCCACAAAATCAAGGTATAATATTCTAGCGCTGCGTCATATTGAAGTATTTGCGTCGACTAATCTAATCGACCGACTGCAGCTATTTCAGTGTCCGTTTCCAGTTTAGCTACACCTGTAATGAAACATGTATATATATGACTCTTTAGAACCCAAACCTTTTCATGTCAGGGACCCCCAAATTGACACTATATAATTAGCCTGCGGGACCCCCAACTGAAAATATATGCCAGGGACCCCCCCCCATGAGAGGAGATATTTACGGCTCTAGCAGTGATTCTCAACACGTTTAATTTAATTTCAAAGACTCCCAGTTTGGCATGCATTAGTCCAGTGGGGTCGGGCCGGGACCCCCAGGGGCCCTTGAGGGAGTTCCAGGGGGTCCCCAGCTAAATGATAGTTTGGAACCAAATGGACCCTTATGGGTCTGTAACTCTGAGTGTACAAATGGGTCCATTTGCACACTCTCAGAGTTTCATTGATTTTACAATATAACTTGGGTCCAAGAGATTGCTGTGTTTATGTGACTGTATTTTATATAGTAGGCTATTTTAATGCATCTGTTGTCTTTATCGCTTCCTACAGCGTGTGATCGATTTCTTGGCAGGGAAGCTCAATCTGCTTAAGAAGTGACCTGCCCCGTATTCACTGACCTGCCCAGTATTCACTGACCTGCCCAGTATTCACTGAACTGCCTGTATTCACTGAACTGCCTAGTGTATTCCCTGAACTGCCCAGTATTCACTGACCTGCCCAGTATCTTCTTTTAAGTATTAATTGATGAAAAATAAATGTGTAATTTAAAACATGTCATTGTGTGTTCATTCTTTCAAGCTCATTTTGTGTAATTAATGGGTAAAGGAAGGAGGTTAAATTGTGTTTGATTACTTGGGTATTGATTGTCCATTCCAGGGTATTTATTGGCTGAGAGACGTATTTTAGATGTTCTCAGCATTTGTCTACTTTTTGTCTTTCATAATCTGTGTTTTTGGCAGCAAATTTCAGTTTAGTCAGTCTTTGGAATAAAACGTAATAGTTTTAGTCACCTGGTCCATATATTGGCATTGGGACTAGGAGTTTGTGCCGACCTTTCCTTTTTAAAGCGTATCTCCCGTGGTCAGCACCTCCTACCTCTTTGATCGCTGCTTCAAGACACTCATTTATTGAGGCACTTGCAAAAGCCATGGAATGTCAAATGTCTGAATCAAACACTAACATTTCACTTGTTATACGGTAGGGTTATTTCCACATTCTTTCATTTGTAAACATGGTAAAATGTGTATACATTCTGACAGTTGAACTCACATTCAACTGTCCCTCTGGAAATACACATATATATTAGTCTCGCGCAGCCACTCATATCGCAACAACTATTCCATAATCTCCGAATGCAATTTAAAGTCTGGAACTATAGCCATTCTGGAATCCGAGCAACACGTCTCGCTGTGATGCGTTGTGAGCTTGTAGATCAGCTGTTTTCGGGGCGCTAAAGTTAAACCCAGCACTCTTGAGCTATAGTGGAGATACAGGTGTAACGACATTGGATCTATAAACAAATTTGTTCAACGCAAAATGCTGCGTTCCCAAGTTAAGGAGACGTCGGAGAAAAGGCAATTCTCAGGAGAGGGCATTTCTTTCACCATGTAGTAAATATACTGCATTCATTCGTTGTCTGGAGAGGGCGGTCCTTTTACAGACGGGTAAAAAGGGGCAGGGGGCCGAAGCCCCCTTTGATGTCTTATGCGTTCACGCCCCCCTGCCGTCCGTCCTACGGCGGGCTCAGGCTCTCCCAGGGACAGATGATCTCCTTGGCTCCTCCCCCGGCCCCCCCTCCTCCTCCTCCTCCTCCTCCCCCCCGAGAGGCCCCGCCCCTGCTGCTGTCCTCCTCCTCGTCCTCTGAGTCTATGGGATAGATCCTACACTCTGGAGGGATGTCCACTTTGATCTGGAAGAAACTGGACAAACGGAGAGGCAGAACGTCAGTCCCTTTTACGCCCATATACGGAGGTCACTGATGTCATCGGTATATGTCTATAATGTACTACTGTATGGGGCATTCCCCATTTATGCCCATATATGGAGCTGACTGATTTGTTTGTGTATTACTGCTATACCGTGACGACACAGTGAGGTTAGACAACGCAGACATTGATTGTGTCACAGTACGCTCCTCTGCCCTTGGACTTTGTCTGTGTTTTGGGTCTTATTACTTGTGTATTTGTGTTCTGTACCTTATTGTGTAGTAGTGTTCTGTGATTTCCTGTCTGCCTTGTCTTCTGTCTCCTGCCTTGCCTCACCTCCCTGTATTAGTGTAACCCATAGCCACCTGTGTTCTGTTGCCTGTTAGCCTATCCCAGTGTTGAATGTGTGTTTCAGTTCACCTGTGTGTAGTTAGTCTTGTCTATTTATATGCCCCAGTGTTTTCAGCTCCTTGTCAGTTCGTCAGACGCAGTCGTCAGTTCCTTGTGTTTCAGTCTGTTATTCCAAGTCCTGGGTTATGTCCTATAGTGATACTCAACCTCAGGCCTGCGGGCCACATCAGGCCCGCAGGACCATTATGACTGGCCCACCAATGAAAATCTAAAAAAAAGAAGAAAATAAATCTGAATGAAGTTATCTTTAATTACATTATTATAAGTAATACTATTAGAGTTGTACTATTACTCGAACGAAAATTCTTCAACGAAAAAGGGGGGGGGGAGATGCAATGCAAATGAAAGACATATACTGTGTATCCCTATTCCCTGACATAATTTTATAGCTAAACGGACAGAATTCTATTTTATTTGAATGATGAAACCCAGCTGCCATTAATAGTTGGAAATGGAAATGGAAATTGCGGAAATGGAAATTGCGGAAATTGTAATTGCGGAAATGGTGGAAATGGTAATTGCGGAAATTGCGGAAATTGCTCTTCACTTATAGCTATCTATTTTCAGGTAGATTGTTTTATTTTACTCAGTCAGCCATATCACTACTCATTTTTTTTATGAAAAAGGTCATAGCTGGGTAATCTATTTTCAGGCAAATTGTGTTTATTGTATTTTATTTTACTCAGCCATAACAATTTATTTTCTGTTAACCAACTTGCTGGCTGGCAGGCAGGCAGACAGCTACTCATAGACAGGCAGGCAGACAGACAGACAGACAGACAGACAGACAGACAGACAGACAGACAGACAGCTACTCATGGAGAATTGGACAGGCAGGCAGTCAGACAGCTACTCATAGACAGGCAGACAGACAGCTACTCATGGAGAATTGGACAGGCAGGCAGACAGCTACTCATGGACAATTGGACAGGCAGGAAGGCAGACAGCTACTCATAGACAGACAGACAGCTACTCATGGACAATTGGACAGGCAGGAAGGCAGACAGCTACTCATAGACAGACAGACAGCTACTCATAGACAATTGGGCAGGCAGGCAGACAGCTACTCATAGACAGACAGACAGCTACTCATGGACAATTGGACAGGCAGGAAGGCAGACAGCTACTCATAGACAGGCAGACAGACAGCTACTCATGGACAATTAGGCAGGCAGGCAGACAGCTACTCATAGACAGGCAGACAGACAGCTACTCATGGACAATTAGGCAGGCAGGCAGACAGCTACTCAGACAGGCAGACAGACAGCTACTCATGGACAATTGGACAGGCAGGCAGACAGACAGCTACTCATAGACAGGCAGGCAGACAGCTACTCATAGACAGGCAGACAGTAAGACAGATACTCATTGACAGACAGACAAATAACTACTCATGGACAGACAGACAGACAGACAGGCAGGCAGGCAGGCAGGCAGGCAAAGAGCTACTCATGTTATGTTATTATGTTATTATAACAGCTACTCATGTTATGTGCAATAATTTGTGCAGTTATGGAAACAGCTCTTTGTGTTTATGCAAGAAAATGTAACACATTTATTTATTTACATATTGTGTGCATGCACATTGTACTTTGATACATTTTGCGAAAATAAAGCAATTGAAAGAGAGAAGTTATCAAGTATCATTAATGTCGTAATTTTATCTACTGGCCCCTGGCCCCTTGCCATTTTTGTAATGTGGCCCACAGGTAAATCTATTTGAGTATCCCTGCTATAGTTGTTTCACAGTGTGCATTATTGAGTATTAAAACCACTTGAATTCAGTCCTCTGCCTGTGCCTGGTTCGTTCTGCACCTGAGTCCTATACACCTCCAGAACCACATCGTGACAGATTGGTTGAACATTCGTCTATATTTTGTGCGTTTAGCGTTTTTCTTCCGACTCACTTGGCGATGCGTCTGGACCCTGGGACCTGCTGCGAGGGCTGCTGCTGCTCCGTGCTGATTGGCTTGACCCGGCTGCTGCTGGCCCCGCCCCCCCCGGTGGCGGCGTTGTGGGCGGGGCACTTGGGCGCAAGGCCGGCGAACACGGCGGAGGGGGCGGGGCAGCCCCGCCGTCTCAGCAGACGGCCCAGCGACAGAGCCACGCCCCTCGACCTGGACGTCCCGCCTCCGGACAGGGCTGTCAATCAAACACCATCACAACAAAGTTAGTTGTCCTATACTAAACATCTGCCATTAACCATTTAATTGTGTTCTTTGCATTTGAAAATGTATATGTAGATTAGACGATTATATATCTCTCATAGCCAGACAACGACTCCACATTCTGCTGAAACAACCAGGTAATATTTAAATTGTGTCAGAAGGCGGGTACCTCCGGCGCCGCCCTGTGGCGTCACCACCACCGCGGCGGGGGGGAGGAGCTTGGCCTCGCCGTTGGCCTCGGAGGGAGGCGTGCTCTCCATGGCCACGCTGATGGGGAGGAGGGGCAGGCGGGGGTGTGGGGGAGCAGGAAGGGGAGGGGCTTCGTGATGCCGGCGTAGACCGACATTTGGGGGAGGGGGGCGGTGAAGCGGCAGAGCTGTGAGGGGTCAGAGGTCAAAGGTCATCATCGCATGGAGGTTATTTTTCTGTTGTACTAATCATGTACTACATGTTTACTATTACATATTATACGTAAATATATGCAAGTCCAACACTAACCATGTTATAACAACACTCCTATCCTCTGAAACAGGTCGATGACTACAATTATTTGGGTTCATATATTATATCTTCTTCCCAAAAGGACTTTCAAACTAGGAATATATGATTGGGAAGTGTGGAACCAAAATGCAATGTTATAGGAAATTGTCCCATCTGGTGGCCAGCAGAGGTACTGCACATACATGTTAAAAGTTAGAGGTTGTTGTTATTCGAGATATTAATTATCCAACAGAAAGTTCTGTTTATTTATGCTACTCTCTACTTGTGCAGATATTAGATGCACATATCCATTTGTCTATAATGTTCAACTTATAGGCCACTTTGATAATTTACTTCCATTCTGACCATTTCAAGGCTTTCACGGTCAGTCATGCTGGCTGACTTTGATGAGAAAAACTAAAGTTGTCTTGTTTCGGACAACAGCGAATGAGAACCAGAGAAAAGGAAAGGTACCATGTTTACCCTGCAGGGTAACTGGACTAAGCTCAAGAACTTGTTTACAGCCAGGCCCTGCTCATAGAACATTTCATGGTAGGGGTTCAATGCCTTGTCCATAAGGGCACTTTTTAACGTGCCGGTCCGGGGATACGAACTATAGCGACCTTTCCGATATCGAGACCGCTCCGCAAACCGTTCGGCCACCGCTGCCCCTGAAATGTGTAGGAAGGTGAGAAACTGTTATAAAGTAAAAGGTCCCGGATTCAGAATTCTACTATTATAACAGTACAAAAATGATGACAAAGATGTTTTATGAGAGACTATGACTTTATTGACAGATGACAAAACAAACAAACATGAGTGACTATGAACATTATTGATAGATGACAAAACAAACAAACATGAGTGACTATGACATTGACAGATAATGACACAGCAAATAATATGTTTTATGGTGAGTGACCAAAAATAATAATATCTGAATTATTCGTCCGATATCGATATCTCTTAGCGATAATATCGTGCATCTCTACTTGCAACGGATAAAAACAAGCAGACGGCATGCGTTTACAGCAGGTGCAACCAGTGCAATTTATTTTAACCCATTCTGACCTGGGATCAGATTCATACGAGGTTTCCCACTGGACACACACTAAGTCTGATTAACCCATTCTGACCTGAGATCAGATTCTAAAAATGTCAGTCGTTCTTCGATTAAAAAAAAATAGCAGATCTACAAGCTCATAGCGCTCCACCGAGTGGCGCGCTATGAGCTTGTAGATCTGCCATTTTTCAATAGCTAAAGCATAACATGATGCTAACACCAAAAGGAGTTCCCGTTCAGAATGGGTTAAATAAATAAAAACATGGAAAACTAAAAAAGCAAACCACACATGGAAGAAAATAAAATATGCTCTATGAAAACCCTCTCCTTACTACGTAGACTATGAAGAGAGGTATTATTTTAACACTGTGATTTCTCTCCATAAATGAACACACTAGGCCCCAAACTCCTAATCATGTGTCTCATTAGTTATTCCGTTCTGGTAATAAAGATTATATTGATTAAAAAGAAAAAAACTAATACTGACTCAACATCTCTATATTTACAGGGCTTTACGAGGCCGTTGCCTACAGCCTTACTAATACAGACATCCTACCCTGGACATTTAGATTGTTTTATGAACATATTAACATATGTGATATATATGAGCTATGTGACTCATATATTTTATGAGTTTTATGGCGTACTTTGGCACAGAGGGTGATAACTGGCACATAGCCCCAATCTGCCATTGAGCCCCATGTTAAAAGTCTCAAATTTGAAAGTGTTGTAGTATACAACATGCTGTGTACTTGTACAATGTAGTTGTACGTGAATATACAATGTACTTATATGTATTTTGCACTGCCTGAACTGTAACATACTTTAGAGCTGTGTTAGAGCACACTGAAGGCCACGTGCTGCAGGCAGTGATTGTGATGTCTAGTCAGTGACGTCATTAGGACATGAAGTATCCAAGCTATGTTGCTGTATGTGTAATAAACTTTGTGAACGTTTTAATGTGACCAGCCTCGTGTCATGTTAATATCTTCTCCGGGCCGGCCTGTCTGTCTGTCCGCCGCCGAACCACGGAAATGTTCAACCGGGTCGTCACACACCAGAACCAGATGAGGGTGCAGTACTTAGTACATAATCATAACAAATGAAAGCACTAGATTTCTAAAACTATGACACCTTTCAAAGATTCCTTTTCAGGTATGGGGTTGGTAGGTTTAAGTATGTAGGACTAGTAGCATGCCAAAGTTTGTGCTATTGCCATAGAGAATGCATTGGGCGTTTAAGTTAAATAACTCAGAAACTACAAAACATTTCAAAGTAAAACGTTCCAGCATATGTGTCTCCACAGTAAGCTGAATAATAAAAAGTGTGAATGGAGTTTAGGTGAAAGTGATTTAAAATAAAACTAAATTTAAAATAAAATGTTTCTGAAGAAAATAAAAAAAAAGTTCTGTATATAGTCATGTTATGCATGTGGTTCAATCATTTATTATTATTTCAATAATAGCACTGCTGTTATCTTGACATTGCCTGGTTCCTTTTAAGACGGTGAATGACGTCATCACGCAGAGACCGTGCCTGTATCCCGGTATGAATAAGTGCGCTATTCTGACTAAAACAATGGATATACAGTAAACGTTGTTTGAGTCTTTAATTTGCAGTTTATGTAAGAGAACAAACATAACAGTCAAACAAAATCAGTTGGAAAAATAAGCTTAAGGGGGAATTTCTTCCTAAAATGCTTATTTTACCTTTTAATGTACTACTGGTTCCATTAAGACGCCTCCAGGTGCTGTCTTTCACATTGGTCCCTTTCTGGTGTACCCCCACCATTTCCCCTCTGCATCGTATCATTGCAGCCAAGGGTTGTTTTACGCCTGTCGATTTTTAGACTTTTATTTAAAAAATGTTATGTAATCTACCAAAAAACGGCCGAAATCCGTGCGATCGTGCACTATCGTGCACGCTCGCCGTCTCTATGTGAATCGCGGCAAAAAAAATATGATTCTAGCATATTCCATTGTTTAGTAATAAGCATTTTAATACACCTTGGTTTCAGTGAACAGTTTTCATTGTAAAGTACAGACATGCAGCTTGAAAATTAGACATTTCCTGACATTGTGGTCATATCGCACATATTTCTATTGTCATTCAAAAAGTCGCGAAATCTGGCCCAATGCACAATAAGATCTTATTAAGAGTGTCCAGTAAGAGGGTTAAAAGGTAAAATAAGCATTTTAGGGAGAAATTCCCCTTTAATGGCATAATAAAAACATGGCACTATAAAATGAATGTCAAGGTTCCCAACGCGTTAATCTTTTACGTCCGAGCATAGGTAACGCCCTCCGATTGTCCTACCAACACTGCACGTCTTACCAGACTTTCCTCCGAGGTGGAGGAAACATACTGGAATCGCTGGATAAGGTTACTGACAGCTTGGCACACAGTAACATTTATTTTTGTAGAAGAGGCAAACTAATATTGTTTATGCCGTTTGCTTTGATAGAATAATTGATTGTGTTCTAAATAAAGTGCGTTACTGTTGATTATAGTGTAATTTGCATGTGTAAACTTGAAACATTATTGTAATTATCCCTCGATATTTGCTTTGTATAATAGTTATTAGTTTACTATAATAATTATTACTCAATCAAAGCAAACGGCATAAACAAAATTATTAGTTTGTCTCTTTGTCTCTACAAAAAGTTAGTTACGGACCAAAGACCGGACCACCAGCCTGGACACAGAAGAGCACTCCGTCGTGGTCGGAAAAGAAAGTCGGAATGACCCTGCCCGACAACAGGCCCAAGGATTCAGAAAAAATAATGTAGTCCAGTCTCCTGGACACCCCCCGTGAGTTACGCCATGTGGGACCGTCCAAACGCGGTGTGACTTTCCTCCCCCCATCAACTAGCTTGAACAGCCTCATCATCCCTTCCACTTTTCTCACACTTGCATCCCCCCCTCCTCCCAGTTCACAATTGAAATCTCCCCCCACAATAATAACTCTGTTTGTGACACAGTAAGGCACCATCTCTTCAAACATTTCCCCCCTCTCCGCCACCCTCTGTGGACCATACAATGCAAATACCCTCAACTTGTAGTCTCGGTATACTATGTCCGCCCCCACTACCCTCCCCTGCTTCACTACAAACACCTCTTCCACCCTCACCTCCCTACTCCCAAACAGTATCCCCACCCCTGAAGAGTGAACCCCTCCCACACTCCATACCGACTCCCCCCACACCCATTCCCTACTAAATCTAAGCACATCCCCACGATCCCTCAGGTGCACCTCTTGCAGAAAACAAATTGTAGGTCCCTGAGCTCTCACAAAATCAAAAACAGTCCTTCTCTTGACATTGTCCCTCAGACCCCTCACAAATGACACACAACACAAATAAACACATCAGGGTCCATCTGGGACCACTTTAGAAACCAACCCCGTTCCATCAATTATGTCCATGTCGGTCAGAACACGGCCCTCCCCTTGTCCACCCTTATCTTCACTCTGCTCCGATCTTGTCCCACCCTCCGCTTCCTTGCTTTCCCCGGGCCTAACTCATCCAAGTCTACCTGCAGACTGCCCTCTTTGAAAAGCCCCTCCATGACCCCTCCCTTTAGCTCTCTTGGGGTCTGTGCCTGGTCGAAACTTGACAAGTTGCTGTTCCCCCCCAACTCCTGCCCCGTTTCTTCCCCACCCTCCTCCCGCACCTTCTCTCCTTCCCCCTCTCTCCTATCTTGCCCCTCCTCCCCGACCGCCTCTTCCTCCGCCTCCACTGTTGAAACCACCGACTCCCCCCCCTCCATTCTGGCCTTCTTCCCCTCTCTGTCCTCGCCGTTTCTGGTTTTCCTACTCTTTTTCTTCCTAGCATTCCCCCCTGCCCCCGCCCATGCTGACCCCTCCGCCCCACCCTCTCCCATCTGGTCTATACATTCCACATAAATGTCCCCCTCTCCGCCGCTCCCGACCCCGCCTCCCCCCACACTGTCCATCTGCCGCTCCTCCCCGTCCCCCGTAGCACCTCCTCCAGGCTCCTCCTCTGTCATCGGCTCCGGTCCAGCATCCGATTCAGCCTCCAGGTTCAGGGCAAGGACCGCTTCCGGTTCCAGCTCCGCACCGTCCCCCCGTCCTCCGCTCTCGCCGGCTCCGGCCGCTCTGGCATACGCCCTCCTTGGGCAAGTCCTGTCCTCGTGTTCTTTACTCCCACAAACTCCGCAGGCCCTCGGGAATGGACACCTGTAGGACTCGTGCCCGTAGGCCGCGCAGTGGCGACACCACACAAAGCCGCAAGCGCCCTCCTTGTGGCCATGCTTCTTGCACCTCCTGCAATACGGCGGTTGCCTGTTGTAAAACAGGAATCCTTTGTCTCCGGCGATGCTGAATTGGGCCGGAGGGTGCGCCATCCCCTCAACGCCACTTTGGTCGTCCCGTAGCGGTACCTGGAACTGGGTCTTGCCAGTCCAGAAGCCCAACCCATCCGCAATTTTCCGATTTCCAGTCAACACTTCCCCATACACGGACAGAAAATTTGTGATCTGTTCCCCTGTGACATACGGGTTGTACATTTGTACCGTAATGAGCTTGAAATTAGGCCTGTCCAGGTTCAAAATGTCATAGTCAGAAAATGGTTTCTCAACCTCCTTCCTCTTACAGATGTCCAACACGTCCTCAGCTACACCGGTGGAGGTGAACGTCACATCAAAACTCCTCTCCAGTGCGTTGCTCTGTAGGCAGTAGACATGCTCCACCTTTAGCTTGAGCTGGCCCAACAATATGCTCCGTCCAAACGCCTCGCGCTGCAACATTGAGTACGCTGGCTTCCTCCATCGGAACCTCACTGTGTTTCGTAATCCAGCCTTTGGCAATGTTTGCCCAGACGTGGAAGCCATCTTGGATGCGTTGGACGCTCCCGGCCCCCACGTCGATCGTTCCAATCTTCGATCGTTCCAAATAGTTCCCAACTTTGGTTTTCCGCTCAGTCTTGATAATGTCTCTCAACTTGATCTTAGCCAAAAGGCAGAGAAGCGATAACCCTTAAACTGACTGCTGTGAAGTCCGCTTCCTAGGCTAACGACATACCCACACGGTCTGATACCCACTTAGTCATCACCATATGCCCACTTGGGCATTAGCATGACAATGACCTCTGTGACCTCTCTAAGGACCCATTGGCCACACCAGTTCTCTGGTGTAGGAAATGGGCGTACAATTGAGTCTCTCCAGACCGTAATCCGCCGGCAGGCAATTTCTTTTTGCCAACGGCTGATTCGGTCTGGCTTATTAGCCAGGCTACACATGGGGGGCGTGGTTTGAAAATGTGTGTGTGGCCTATCAGAGCGTAGAACAACTCTGGTCTCTCTTCATGACGGATACAAAACTATATGTTGTGTTTGGCCCTACCTCTGGTAGGGGTTTATCAATTATTGTCTGGGGCCATTGTCACTTGCTCCCCGAGTGGGAATCGAATTAGAGTCAGTTACATTGACCACTACGCCATTGCCCACTCTCCACCTTGAACAGATGCAGATTTTATATATAGGGATATTAGCTGGGTATAAATAGAGCAAGAATGTTTAAACAGCACTGCTTCGGATCATGTTAAAACCACCATCGTCCCCGAGGTGGATTCGAACCACCAACCTCTTGGTTTACAGCCAAGCGCACTAGTCCACAGCGCCACACAAGGCTGTTGAGTGTTGAAGCAAAAGTGTGTGTATTGAATATGGATTTGGAGTCCCAGGGGCACGGCCGCTGTGCGCCCCGCAGCCACTGGTGAAGATTCCAGGGGGGTGCTTAAGAGTGGGTACCCGGGTTCGGATGGAGAGCCGGGTTGTGGGTTTAGCTGGCTTCGGGCCTGGCACCCCGGTGGGGGCCCAAGGCCCCCAGGGCCGCGTGGAGAGCCGGGCAAAATGCCACATTGTGTGTTTTTCACGCTGTTCATGCTTTTCAACGCTTTGAAGATTTTTCACTTGCACTCCGGAATTCATGTACTCCTTCCGTCCCCCTCCCCCTCGGCCACACCCCCGCCCACATTGGGGGCGTGGTTGGACAACGTGGGTGTGGCCTATCGGCTCAGGGCTGCGGTTTAAAGCTACGGCCGTTGCTTGTCGCCTTGGGGGGTGTGGTTTAAGGCTGTGGTCTTGGCCTATCGGCTGGAGGGGGTTGTTTAAGATGTGGGCGTGGTCTGTCGGCTTGGGAGGGTGTGGTTTAAAGCTCTGGGTGTGGCCTATCACCTCAGGGGTATGGTTCAAAGCTGTGGGCGTGGCCTAAGAGCTCGGGGGGCATGTTGTGTGGCCTGTTGGATTGGGGGGGGGGGCAACAAGTTAGTGCTGCACATGATCTAGTGTTTTGTCATTCAGTCTGCCGACATGAAAACGCTTACAGCACCTGGTATTCCCGGGCAGTCTCCCATCCAAGTACTGACCAGGCCCTATCCTGCTTAGCTTCCGAGATCGGACGAGATCGGGCGTGTTCAGGGTGGTATGGCCGTAAGCGACAGCAGAGGTGGCCGGCACGGCTTATGTACACAGCAGATGGCTTTGGCCAATGTATTTCATGAAAAAGCTTACGGCACCTGGTATTCCCAGGCAGTCTCCCATCCAAGTACTGACCAGGCCTTACCCTGCTTAGCTTCCGAGATCGGACGAGATCGGGCGTGTTCAGGGTGGTATGGCCTTAAGCGACAGCAGAGGTGGCCGGTACGGCTCATGTACAGTAGATGACAGTACATTTCTTTGACCACAGAAACATGGTTAAAACAATATGTGTCAGCCACATCTCTATTCTATCTTTATTTTTCCATTCAACAAGGCGAAAGAGAGTGCACCGTTCCCGACGGCACTGCAATGCCGGGTCGATGCGTGGAGTGAACGGAGCAAGCCCCTTTTTCAACTCCTCAGTCAAAAAATCCGTTTAATATTTAGTCCCCATATAGGGGACATATCAGATATTAAACTGATAAGAACAGATTTTTCTTTCGATAAAATTTTATTTCACTTTTTGCAATACATTTCATGCTGTTCTTTGATACATTTTGTTTATTTTTTGGCAGTAAAGTTGTTTCTCATCTTATGGCATCATTTACAACACTAAAAAAACGTTTCCTTTAAAAGAGCACCTGCATACATTTAGTTACATCAAGGATAAGAGCATTAAAATCTGTCTCATATTTGAAAAAACAGATAAAAAGGCATGATGATGTAAACACAGGTTTAAAAGGGAGTGTTTAAAAGTGCCATTGAAAAGCAAAAAGTTCAGTCATTTTCAGTTCATAAAAAAGTGTCTGTTAAAAGGTGGATGATGTTGAAAGACTCTCTTCTCATTGTTTTCTGTTCAGTTCTTTGGTGTGCAGGAGCGGGGTGAGATCCTAACAAAAAAAGATCACCACCCTGTCCCCTCCAACAGGTCAGGTCTCTCGGGACCTGTATTCGGCCGGTCAGCGAGCATCCTCTCTCTCTGCTCGTCTTGCCAGTCAGTCTGCCTGCGGGCCTGACCCCTTTGTTTTGTGGGCTTCGGTCTCCCTCGTCCGAATGAGCGCAGAGGCCATTCTTCTTTGTGACTGTGTCCTAGGGCCTGCCGCCTGCGGCTTCGGCTGTGCGCACCGTCGCCGCGGCCATACGGATCACAGCCACGGGGGGGATGTGCATGCGCTTGCTCACCAGCAGGTTGCGGGTGGTCCATATGGCGTCCTTGATGGCGGCTAGGGTGAGCCAGAGGTTGTTGTACTCTGCTTTCGTTAGGCGCTCCTGGCCCACCCCATACAGCACCAGCTGTGCTGTGAGACCACCCCCTACCGGTTGAGTACGGGAAAGTATCAGGGAGCCGGCTGTCGCCCACTGGTCTACGGCACCGCGGCACTCCCAGAGTAGGTGCCTCACCGTCTCCGGGGCGCCACAGCCAGGACGGGGGCATGTTGAGTGTGCTGCCATGCCCCGGGAGTGCATAACAGCTCTGACTGGGAGGATGTCGTGGGCCACCATCCACGACAGGTCCCGGAGTCTGTTGGGGAGAACAGGATGGTTCACATTGTGCCACACCTTCTGGGGCTCACCGACTGCGAGCCCGGGCACTGGACTCACTGTTACCCGCTCCTGCACAAGAGAGAGAAGAGAGCGGTGGTCAGTTAAAACATCCACGTCCTGTTCGAGGTTAAAATGCTGTACAAACTTTTTGATTATCGCATAGGCAGGTGGCAGGTTAAAAGACACTGGGAAACGGAGATCAACTGGTAAAAGTCTGAGGTGTGTGAGATAAGACCCCATGCAGTATCTGGCCATAGCGGTTGTCTTGTTCTCTCTGGATGGGGCTGTAGCATATTGGATGTGCAGTGTGGTGTAGAGGCTGCCAGAAAATAAAAACAGGTCTGGGACTCCCTTCCCCCCTTTCTCCTTTGGTTTCTTCATTACATCACGCCTCAGTCTCTCCCACTTTGAACCCCACAGGAAGTAAAAAATGGCTCGCTCCAGGGCTAAAATCACTCGTCGAGGCGGCATAAAAACTGAGGAGACAGATAACAGCAAGGGTAAAATCACAGCTTTGATGATTAAAACCTTCCCTTCTATCGTCAGTCTTCTAAGTCCCCAGTACCCCAGTCTCTGCTTAACTCTCCCTACTAGGTCTGGCCAATTAGTGTCGCCCCCTCCCTGTCTGTCAAATTTTACCCCCAGTACCTTCAGGTCAGTCTGGGTCACAGTCAGGGGTAGTCCTGTCATGTCAGTCGCTGTCCATGGTCCATAAAATTGGGCTTGGGTTTTGTTTCTGTTTAATTTAGCCCCACAGGCCCGTCCATAAAAATCGGTCAAGTCCAGCGTCCTGTCAACAGATGTACGGTCAGTGCATAAAATATTCACGTCGTCCATGTATAAAAAACACTTGGCTGTATCCCCCCCACTCCCTGGAATACTTACCCCTTTGATCCATTGGTCCTTTCTCAAGATCTGTGCCAGCGGTTCGATGGCGGCGATGTAGAGGAGGGCGGATAACGGACATCCCTGACGGACACCGCAGTGCAAATCTACTGCATTTGTCAGGTGCCCATTTACAACAAATTTACTGCTGATGTCTCTGTACAGCAAACCCACCCACTCTATGAACCTCCCTGGAAACCCCAGTTTTTGCAGTACCTTAAAGAGGTACTGGTGCGAGACCCGATCAAAAGCTTTTTCAAAGTCTAAATTTAGTGCTATTAGCCGCATGTTTCTGTCTCTCGCATAACAGATGGTGTCTCGGATCAGTACGAGGTTGTCTGTGATCCTCCTCCCCGGTAAGGCACAGGCTTGATCCGGGTGAATCACCTCCCCTAAAACCATGGACATCCGTGAGGCTAAAAGCTTACTGAAAAGTTTGCAGTCAAAATTTAAAAGCGTGATCGGTCTCCAGTTTTTCAGGTCAGTCTTGTCATCTTTTTTGTGTAATAATGTCACTATCCCTAACCTAAAACTGTCGGGTAGTCGATCTAGTCTTTCTAGGTCTTTAAAAACAGTCAACAAGTCATGTGCTAAAATGTCCCAGAACGTCAGATAAAAGTCTAACGGAAGTCCGTCGTTGCCTGGGGACTTCCCTTTCTTAAAACTTCTTAAACATTTATCCAATTGTAAAAGCGTAAAATCCTGGGATAAAAGCACACTGTCGGAAACCGTTTTGTCTAAAAACCCTAAAACCTCTGTCATTGTGTTCAAATCGATATCCTTTTCAGCATATAAATCTTTGTAAAACACTTCCACCACCTCCTTCATTTCATCTACATCTTCCACCACCTCCCCATCCTCTCCTTTTAACTTTACCATCCCCTCCCCCCTGTTAACAATCTTTCTAAAGAAATATCTTGTACATTTCTCTCCTTCTTCAATTTCCCTTTCTCTGCTTCTTAGAATTATTCCTTTACTCCTGATTTCAGCTAAAACCAACATATCTTGTTTGACTTCATTGATCATCTCATTAAAATCATGCCCATGCTGCTGGAAATTAAAATACCTCTGTAGTCTTTTCTGCAGCCCCAACATGCGTCTGTCTTCCCTAGCTTTCTTTCTCTTACCTGCCTCTCTAAAGAAAGTCTGGGTCCTTCCCTTCACCATCTCCCACCAGTGTGCTCGTGAATCGTAGCAGTCTTGAAGGGTCTGCCATTGACTGTACTGCTCCCTGTACTGACTACCTAACTCCTTATCCTCTAACAGGGAGCAGTTCAGTTTCCACAGACCCCTCCCTATCGTCACACCTGAGGGAAGTGAAAGGGTGGTGGAAAGCATAGCGTGATCAGAAAAGAAAACAGGGGATAAAGTAGCATCAGTTGGCGGGCAGTCCCGTGTAAAAACATAATCAATGCGAGAGGCTCTGGTGCCGTCACCACTGTGCCAGGTGAAGCCCTCCTCTCTAGGATGCAGGGTTTTAAAACAGTCAGTTAACTTTAAATCCCTACAAATTCCCTGCAGTAAAACCGACGTCTTATCAACTCTAAAATCCTCCCCTGCCCCTCGCCTGTCTTTCCTGCTTAAAACACAGTTAAAATCCCCCCCTACCACTAAAGGATCCCTACCTAGCATGTGGGGCTGCAGGTCTTCTAAAAGGCTGTATCTGCTGTTATTGTCGTTAAAACCATAGACATTGAGTAGGTTAAAATCCCTCCCCAAGTAAGTCAGATGTGCTAAAAGCACCCGCCCGTCTCTCACCACTGTGCTACCCTTCACCAGAATGTGGGGGTTTTTGACTAAAATGGCCACGCCGTCCGCCCTGTTCTCATTGGAGCCACTCCATAAGGAGGGCCCCACTGTCCATTTCTCCCCCCACTCGCTGTATGACTTTAAAAAGGGCAACGAGCATTCCTGCAATAAAAACACATCAGACTTTAAAGCGTTGAGGAAGGATAAAACAGTCTGGGCTCTAACTCCCGACCGCACGCTTCTCACATTTAGGGTGGAAACAGTGAAAGCCATGAGTATAGTTAAAAAAAGTAGACAAGCCATTTTGAAAGACTAAAAACCTAGCAGGTTAAAAACGTTCTACCACAGAGGCATTTACGTCATGTCCACATAGCCCTTCCTGGCAATCTATGTTATTAGATGCCAGGTTTTTAGACATGTGCTCCTCACTAGGCCGCTCGGTCATCCTCATGTCGTGTATTTTTTCCTTCGGTGTCGAGGACGTGGTAGGGCAGTTTAAATCGAAAGTAGCAGCAAAGTGGTCAGAGTTTGGGGAACTGTCTGGAGAGTGAGCTCTACCTTTCTTCTCCTCAGCTCCAAGAGCTTGAGGAGACAGTTCCGACGCTGTCCTCTTGGCACCTGGCTGGGCATTGGGGAGGGAGGCGTCACTGGGTTGGCTCTCACTATCACCTCTCTCCTCCACCCCACTTGACGCGACGGTCATGAGACTGCCGGTCTCGTCAGAGTTAACACTCTCATGACCGTCGGTCTTCCCTGGCTTCACCCTCTCCTCTCCAGCTCCGCCTCCTGCCTGGATCACCCCATCTTCCTCGACCACATCCGCTGATGGAGTTATCACAGGCTCCTCCCCTTCCCCCGCCTCACCTGACTCCACACCACCAACCACAGGGCTCTGTGGGGGAATCTGATGATCGGTGCCATCTACATCAGGGTGTATGTTGGCATCGTTAGGCAAAAAGTTTGGTCGGCCATTTTGTGTATTCTGTTTGGCCTTGTTGGCAAAGGATTTCGGGCAATCTCTGAAAAGATGGGTTTTTGCTCCACAGAGATTGCAGCTTCTGCCATTGGTACAGTTTTCAAAAACATGTCCAATTTCTCTACATTTCCTACATACAACATTTTTCATGCTTCTGCCAAATGCCCAATCTCACCACACTTGTGGCAGAGTTTGGGTTGGCCAAAATAGTAAATGTAGCCCCTGTTTTCTCCCAAAACTATAACAGATGGAATCGGCATTAAGCCCTGGAAGCCCTGGCGTTCCCGGTGTTGTTTGACTCGGACCTTCCAGCTACAATCCCAAATGCCATCAGCGTCCTTCACCTTGGTAGGTCTGGCCATCACCGTGCAATATCTAGCCAGCCATGCCATGATATCCTCCTCTCCCACCATTTCATTGAACATCCTGATGGTTACCACTTTATCGGCAGCATCATTCAGTTCTTCCAGGTGGAAGCCTTTAAACTGGTCTTTAACTTTTTCATACTGATTCCAAAAAGTTGTCTTGTCGTGGGAACTGGTAAAACTTACATCAAAGCCTTTGTTCAACGGTAGTTTGAACAGGCAGTTGATGGCAGCTACAGTCGTTTGTGTTGCACCTAGGATAAACCTCTTGGAGAAGTCTGCCCTGGTCAACTCTCTAAACGTGTCATCCGTGTTAAAACGAATGGTGTGGTGCCTCCGCATGCCGGCACGGAGGGCCGACATGGTGGAGGCACCTCCACCTACAAACAGCTAAAACTAGATAAATACTATATACGGTTTAAAACACTAAAACCAGATAAAAGGTAAAGGGCAACAGCTAAAAGCAAAAAATCCCAAAGGGGGCACTAATAACTTGAAACTGCTTACCCTGTACCCTGGATTGGTCAGTAGTTGTCAGGTTCCAGCCAGAAGAGGTCGCCCACTATCCGGGATGAACCTACATTCAATTAAACAGGAAAAAACACTAGACAAAGAAACACACACAAGCAAAAAAACAACAACCACAACAATGAACCTCCAAAAACTAGGAAAGTTTGGGCCACGTAGAGACTCAAACTATACCTATAAATTCGAGGCGATCACAGTCTTAGCCAAAAGGCCGAGAAGCGATAACCCTTAAACTGACTGCTGTGAAGTCCGCTTCCTAGGCTAACAACATACCCACACGGTCTGATACCCACTTAGTCATCACCATATGCCCACTTGGGCATTAGCATGACAATGACCTCTGTGACCTCTCTAAGGACCCAATGGCCACACCAGTTCTCTGGTGTAGGAAATGGGCGTACAATTGAGTCTCTCCAGACCGTAATCCGCCGGCAGGCAATTTATTTTTGCCAACGGCTGATTCGGTCCGGCTTATTAGCCAGGCTACACATGGGGGGCGTGGTTTGAAAATGTGGGTGTGGCCTATCAGAGCGTAGAACAACTCTGGTCTCTCTTCATGACGGATACAAAACTATATGTTGTGTTTGGCCCTACCTCAGGTAGGGGTTTATCAATTATTGTCTGGGGCCATTGTCACTTGCTCCCCGAGTGGGAATCGAATTAGAGTCAGTTACATTGACCACTACGCCATTGCCCACCCTCCACCTTGAACAGATCCAGATTTTATATAAAGGGATATTAGCTGGGTATAAATAGAGCTAGAATGTTTAAACAGCACTGCTTCGGATCATGTTAAAACCACCATCGTCCCTGAGGTGGATTCGAACCACCAACCTCTTGGTTTACAGCCAAGCGCACTAGTCCACAGCGCCACACAAGGCTGTTGAGTGCTCAAGCAAAAGTGTGTGTATTGAATATGGATTTGGAGTCCCAGGGGCACGGCCGCTGTGTGCCCCGCAGCCACTGGTGAAGATTCCAGGGGGGTGCTTAAGAGTGGGTACCCGGGTTCGGATGGAGAGCCGGGTTGTGGGTTTAGCTGGCTTCGGGCCTGGCACCCCGGTGGGGGCCCAAGGCCCCCAGGGACCGCGTGGAGAGCCGGGCAAAATGCCACATTGTGTGTTTTTCACGCTTTTCATGCTTTTCAAAGCTTTGAAGATTTTTCACTTGCACTCCGGAATTCATGTACTCCTTCCGTCCCTCGGCCACACCCCCGCCCACATTGGGGGCGTGGTTGGACAACGTGGGTGTGGCCTATCGGCTCAGGGCTGCGGTTTAAAGCTACGGCCGTTGCTTGTCGCCTTGGGGGGTGTGGTTTAAGGCTGTGGTCTTGGCCTATCGGCTGGAGGGGCTTGTTTAAGATGTGGGCGTGGTCTGTCGGCTTGGGAGGGTGTGGTTTAAAGCTCTGGGTGTGGCCTATCACCTCAGGGGTATGGTTCAAAGCTGTGGGCGTGGCCTAAGAGCTCGGGGGGCATGTTGTGTGGCCTGTTGGATTGGGGGTGCGGTTTAATGATGTGGGTGCGGCCTATACGCTTTGGGGGGGGGGGGGGGGGGCAACAAGTTAGTGCTGCACATGATCTAGTGTTTTGTCATTCAGTCTGCCGACATGAAAACACTTACAGCACCTGGTATTCCCAGGCAGTCTCCCATCCAAGTACTGACCAGGCCCTATCCTGCTTAGCTTCCGAGATCGGACAAGATCGGGCGTGTTCAGGGTGGTATGGCCGTAAGCGACAGCAGAGGTGGCCGGTACGGCTCATGTACAGTAGATGACAGTACATTTCTTTGACCACAGAAACATGGTTAAAACAATATGTGTCAGCCACATCTCTATTTATTACAAATAGGCCGTTATTTTTCCATTCAACAAGGCGAAAGAGAGTGCACCGTTCCCGACGGCACTGCAATGCCGGGTCGATGCGTGGAGTGAACGGAGCAAGCCCCTTTTTCAACTCCTCAGCGCGATAGCTCCTCCCACAAAGGTCGACACGGTCCCATCTTTTAGTATGTTATGTAGCTTGTCAAGACGAACATTTTGATATGTGTTTCTCCACACACGGTCGTACGGTCGCTAACCCTAGGGTTAACCTTTAAAGCGCGATAGCTCCTCCCACAAAGGTCGACACGGTCCCATATTTTAGTATGTTATGTAGCTTGTCAAGACGAACGTGCTGATATGTGTCTCCCTGCGCACGGATGTAATTTAGGATTAGCACAACAAAAAAAAAAAAAGTGTATTCGCAAAAAAAAGAGCTCAAAATGGTGAAAAATACGGAACGCTTCACGAATTTGCGTGTCATCCTTGCGCTCCCTCCATCACCTACTTCTCTGGGTTGTTCTAAAATGTCTTTCTAAGATTTCTCTATGTTCCCTGGAGGGCTATTGGCCCATCTAATATCGCTTGGAGTGCACCCAGTTGGCCAGTTCTGCTGTCTGTCAGTCTCCTGTCTGACAGCTGACAGCAGGGCACCGCCCCCTCTCTCAGATTCAAGACAGCAATGGCGGCCATCTTGCTCTGTTTGTCAGTGGTACAGTGGAGGTATAAATTCATAACTTTTTTATAAATCATATAAGGTGTTTGGAAAATATTTAAAGGCACCTTGTCTTCAACCAGGTCCCACCAAGGAATCGATTTTAATTTGGATTTTTTTTGGTTCATTTTGGCATAGTTATGGATGGTTATGGACCTGTAGCATCGGCTAGCATGATAGCCTTTTTCCCCATCCATCTATCTTTATTATGGATAACATAAAGGGTGTGGTAATCAATCTGGTTAGTTATATGTAGCTGCACGGCTTAAATTGATGTGGCTTGCATCCACGCATAGCTATCGATAAGACGAACGTGCTGATATGTGTCTCCCTGCGCACGGATGTAATTTAGGATTAGCAAAAAAAAAAAAAAGTGGATTCGCAAAAAAAAGAGCTCAAAATGGTGAAAAATACGGAACGCTTCACGAATTTGCGTGTCATCCTTGCGCAGGGGCCATGCTAATCTTCTCTGTATCGTTCCAATTTTATTATATGTGCAGCAGAAGCTGACACAGGAGTACCCTGGCTAGTCCAAATAGATATAGGTCTCAGTGTGGACATCTATGGGTCTCCCGGCTAAGGCTAACTGTGTAGGGCACGCCGCAGTTACAGTCAATTAACTCCTCCCACAAAGGTCGACACGGTCCCATCTTTTAGATTGAGTTTCTGCTAAAATTGGAACGAAACAGTAATTTGTTTTTTTCTAAAATTGGAAC
>NC_137876.1:41345362-41375362 GCF_963924005.1 Protomyctophum bolini | reverse complement strand
GAAGTGCCTTGCATCCACGCATAGCTATCGATAAGACGAACGTGCTGATATGTGTTTCCCTGCGCACGGATGTAATTTAGGATTAGCAAAAAAAAAAAAAGTGGATTCGCAAAAAAAAGAGCTCAAAATGGTGAAAAATACGGAACGCTTCACGAATTTGCGTGTCATCCTTGCGCAGGGGCCATGCTAATCTTCTCTGTATCGTTCCAATTTTATTATATGTGCAGCAGAAGCTGACACAGGAGTACCCTGGCTAGTCCAAATAGATATAGGTCTCAGTGTGGACATCTATGGGTCTCCCGGCTAAGGCTAACTGTGTAGGGCACGCCGCAGTTACAGTCAATTAACTCCTCCCACAAAGGTCGACACGGTCCCATCTTTTAGATTGAGTTTCTGCTAAAATTGGAACGAAACAGTAATTTGTTTTTTTCTAAAATTGGAACGATACAGAGTAGATTGGTTTTCTGCTAAAATTGGAACAATTTTTTTTTTTTTCTAAAATTGGAACGATACAGAGTAGATTGGTTTTCAGCTAAAATTGAGGACCCCTTCCGTTCTTTGAGGTTTTGGCCCCTGGCCCCGTGCGGCCCCGCAGGGGCCGTGCGGACGCCGCCCCTGGGCATGGTGCCGAGCCCCAGGCCGCCCAGGCCTGGGAAACGCGGCCGGCGTGCCCTGGCATGGCCTCGTTTGCCCGTGGCGGGCCCAAAAGCCCGATAATTGGAACGCACAGCCTCCGCGTTCCTATTTTAGTCGGTGCGTTCCTATTCCCCTCTCGACCCGCCTCCCAGAACGTGGGAGGCGCCTTCCCAGAACGTGGGAGGCGCCTCCGACTCTATTATAATAGCATTTTTGTATATGCCCGCCCACAGTGTCCTGAGGTGACCCTGGCCCGAGGTGACCCTGAAAGAAAAAGCAGTGCGCCGAGCGGTTTCCGTGTGTTTTACTCAAAATTGAGAACAATACACAATAGCATGTTTTTAAAAAGCATGTTGTGAGCTTGTAGATCAGCTATTTTCACTCATGCTTAAACATTTAATTTCTAATGTATGAAAGCTAGAATGAAGCGATAACTGAATGACATGGTGGAATCAGCCACATCAATTTAAGCCGTGCAGCTACATTGTACGGAAATCACTAGACTCAATCGTAATCTAATAATTTTAGCCCTCCGTCGAGGCGATCATCTGTCTGGGACAATGTTAAACTACTCGGCAAATACACCGCAGGCTAGCAAGCAACACCGAGGCAACTCAATCACTATAGTTTGTTAAATTTATTACACTTGATTGATTGATTGAAATCTTTATTAACAGTTTGCAGAATTACAGTACATTTCAAGCACAAACTCAATACAAAGACTGTTAACTGTGAGTGGACGACCCAATTAAGCCTTACACTTGTTTACAACAGGGTCCACATTGTTCAATTCATCAAAACATTTAGAGACAAACAAATAGACACTTCTATGTAGTTAAAGAACAGAACAGGAATTCATCATATAGGAAGCGAAAAGGGAAAAAAAGTATATATACAGTGAGGGGAACAGGGGGATAAAAGAAAAGAAAACGAAAGACAGAGTGTAGGGCGCCTGCACACAACACCATGCGTTGATGCCATGTGTGCATATGTGCAGGCACCCAACACCACGTCCATACAAAAACATAGTACAATCCATAGTACAAAGACAGAGTGTAGGGCGCCTGCACACAACACCATGCGTTGATGCCATGTGTGCATATGTGCAGGCACCCAACACCACGTCCATACAAAAACATAGTACAATCCAGATACAAATTCAGCTTTTACAGAGGCCAGTTTCGAATTGCAGCCATCCGTAGGTGCCCTTTGAGAGCAGTTTTGAAGGAGCCAAGGGATTCACATGTCTTAATGACTGTTGGTAGGGCGTTCCACATTTTGGTCGCATAGGAGCGAAAATAATTTAGTCCCTTGTTTGTGCCGAATCTGGGTTGTACATGGTTTGTTGCACTCCCTCTGGTGTTGTGGGTGTGGACTTCGTTTACATTAAGGAAGTATTTAGACAGGTACATGGGTATCTTGGTGGTGTATCTAATCTTGTGGACCAGACCCATTGCAAGATGCTGTACTCTGTCGTCGACCCTAAGCCATCCCAGCCTGTCAAAGTGGGCAGGGGTGAGGTGGGTTCGGGGGGTGAGGCCAAGTAGGAGCCTGACCAGTTTGTTTTGGGAGGTCTGGAGCCTTGTTTTAAGGGCCTTTGAGGTGCTGTGGTACCAGGAGGTGGATGCATAGTCAAAGAAACCTTGTACAAGGGCTCCTGTTAAGGTCTTCAAGGTGTTTTTGTCGACCAGTGAGGAGATCCTGTAGAGGAATCTTGTTCTTTGATTGACTTTTTTGATTACGTTGGTGGCCATCTTATCACCGGAAAGATTGGCCTCCAGGATGGAACCTAGGTAGGTAATTTGATCCTTCCGTGTGATAATATCATCACCAACTCTAACCAAGAAGCCATCTGCCTTTTTGAGATTACTATTTGATCCGAAGAGAATGGATTCAGTTTTTCCCAGGTGTAAGGATAGTTTGTTATCAGCGAGCCAGGTGCAGATTCTACCGAGTTCAGAGCTGAGGGTCTTTTCAACCTGCAGTTTGTTCCTGTCCGAGACCAGCAGTGCTGAGTCGTCTGCGAACAGGAACAAGTTGCAGTCACAAGCTGAAGTCATGTCGTTTACATATATTAGGAACAGTAAAGGCCCTAGTATGCTTCCTTGTGGGACGCCACAGCTCACTGGGAGGGGGGGGGACAGTGTTCCGTTCACTTCCACCATCTGTTCTCTCCCCTCCAGGTAGGATTGCATCCAGCTCACTGATGTGCTATCAAAACCAATAGCTTTAAGCTTGTTAACCAGTATGGAGTGGTTCACGGTGTCAAAAGCCTTTTGGAGGTCCAGCATGACCATGCCGCAGTATTTTCCAGCATCCACCTCGTGTTTGATGTGGTCGCTCAAATAGAGAAGGCATGTGTCAGTGGAGTGGGATGTTCTGAAACCAGATTGGAACTCGTACAACAATTTATTAGTGGCAAGATACTTTTCAACCTGTTCATAGACTATTTTTTCCATCACTTTCGAGATGGAGCTTAGAATAGAAATAGGGCGGTAGTTGCCGGGTTCTAATTTGCTCCCTTTTTTGTACAGGGGGGTTACTTTGGCCAGTTTAAAATCTCTGGGGACCTGTCCTTGTTTGATGGAGAGGTTAACTATGTGGGTGATGACTGGAGCTATGGAAATGGCTGAGTCTCTGAGAAATTTGGAGGGAATATTGTCATGGCCAGTGGCCTTGTGGGGTTGGAGGGCACTCAGTTTCTTAAGTACCTCCTCAGTTGTTACCATTGTCATTTTAAAATCATCTTTACAAACACCTAGGTTTTTGTAGAAGCCTTTGATGTGCTCTACACCAAAACGCCCAGAGTGGGAGGGCAGTTTGTTAACCAGCATTGTTGCAATGTTTGTTTGTTGTTACACACACACATTCACAACATAAACACACATGAGCTAAATCAAACTGAACTTTGTTTAGTGACGTAAATAAGCCAAACCCGTAGCAGCCGTTAGCAGCAAAAGCAGTGGTAGCAGTTAAAAAGCAGTAAAAGCAGGTAATTAAAACAAAAGGCATCCAGATCAGACGAAATACACTCGGAGACTGACCACTGACGGTACTGACCCTTGTTCCACGCAGTTTGCGCATGCGCATTGGAGCCTAGCTGTAAACACTTAAATCCACAAGTTATGTTCATAACGGGATATGAACACATGCACTCACGCTAATATAGAAAATAATAACTAAATATAAACATTAAACACAAAATTGGTACAGGGCTCAAAACCACCAGGAAAGGGTTTTACTATAGAATAGAAACACGCAGTAATACTTATATAAAAATATATATAGGCAACCTGGGCCTGTACACACAGTATAAAACGTGACACCTCCCACTTAGGCTACGGATCACGTGATCCAAGTAGGCTACACAACCTCCCACTTAGACACAACCTCCCACTTAGGTCATACACACATTTTAAACGAACTCAAAACAAAGACACTCAAAAGTCCGTTTGGGTAAAAAAGGTAAAAAAGAGAAGAGCTGAACGTAAGTCCATTTGGGTAAAAAAGGTAAAAAAGTAAACAGCCGAAAGTTATTTAGCAGCGAAAGTCAACTACGGTTGATCCTCCACTGGTATCAGTACTACCAGCCTCCTCACGTCCCTATGGAGGATGGGGACCAGCTGATGGGGTGAGTCTGCTGGGCTGAACTCCAGGGCCCAGGCAGTCCCAGCCACTGCCGCCTTCCTTTGGACGACTCCCTGGTCGCCCCAGACCATCTCCTTGGCGCGTCGCTTCACCACGTCCCTGACCATATAAGGCCCAAACAAATCCAGTGTGGTGTACTGGAAAGGAACCGCCAGATTTGTACGCACCGTAGGAAGAACGCCCATCACCTGAGTCGACCGCTTGTCTGCCCTCTTCCAGCAGTGCAGACATGAGTCGATCACCTGCTTACACACACTGAGCAGGTTCAGAGTAGTTGTGGGGAAGGACATGCCAGTTTGGGCAGCACGGCATAAGTCTTGGTACGCCATCTTACCCTCCTGGGTTGTGAGCCTCGCCTCCCACCGCTCGTGATTGCTGGTCCTGCTGTGTAACCAGATCTGTACTGCTCTGCAGACGTATCCCACCACACCACAAAGCTTAGATAAGGTACTGCATCTCATCAGGTCCATCTGACTCACGAGGACTGCCCCCCAAAGTCTTCCCACACCAACACTGGAAGTTGCCGAAGAAGACCCTGTAGTTGTCCCTGGTGACAATTCCACGCCACCAACCGGCGAAGATGGTGCAACCAACTTCAATGCCTGCGCTCTAGTCACGACAGCAGTGAACGCCTTCCTCTGCAGCACAGTGGCGCTCTCCCTAGACTCGGAGGCAACCTCCGTCGCTGACTTTATGGGCCAACTCTCCACTGGCAGGGACAGGAACCTGGGGCCTCTCTGCCACAGAGAATCTCCATCCAGCTCTACAGGAGAAGCTCCTCTCATGACCAGATCCACGGATACTTTGCATCCCAGTCCCCGGTGGGACTTGTCGCTGTGAGTGTTGCTTGTTATGACGGTCAATCCAATGATCTCGAGCTCCTTCTCGTCTGCCAGGGACATCTCTTTCCCTCCAAGAGCGCACCTCCTGCAACGACCGCACACAGGATCACAGGCCACGTCGATACTGTCCCGTTGCAGCCACTTGATGACCTCAGCGTTGCTTGCAGCAGTCTTAACTTCCACGCAGCTCTGCTCAGGGAGGTTGACTCTGCTCCGGGCCTCGACTCTCACAGCCTCTGCCCGCATAGACCAAGCAAAATGAGTCGATGCCTGTCGTGCAGTCACCTCCACACCCTCGGACAGTTCAGGATGCACGCCTGCTGACGGTCTTTCCCAACGGACCGTCCCAGAGGACCAGATCACCGCACCTCTTCAACCGTTGAGGCACGAGACGACCTTCCCGGGCACTAATCAACAGCTGCACTTCCTGCGGACGTCTCAGTTCCCCCGGCTTGACTACAGCCGGAAAGAACTTCTCCAGGCGCTCAGAGTCCACTGTATAGTCTATTCTGGCGATTTCGTCAAGCCCATAGCAGATCATCTCGTGAGCCTGCAAAGATCCCTTCTTCATCTCCACTTTCAGGCTCACAATGTATCTCTTTGTGTCAACCTTTGACTCCATTCCACCCACACCACGCACGATCAGTGTGACGGGCTCACCCAATAGCCCCAGCTTCTCTGCTGCCTGGTGAGTGACATAATTGGTGTCGGAGGCAAGATCAATTAGGGCACCCAGCCAGTCCCCTCTCTTGGTCGTGACATCAACCATCATCATGAGTACTGGGTGCTCTTTTAGTCCACTACTGTCCACGAGTCCTGTTCCCGCACATACTGCAGTAGACACCCTGTTCGTCACCGCCTCACGAACTCCAGCCATCTGCTCTGGTGTAAGGCCCAACTTCGCAAAGATGGCCTCCTGCTGCCTTGTCGGTCCCCGAGGATCTCTCCCTTGATCCCCCTCAACCCCGACCTTTGCAGTGTCTTCAGGTGCAGAGCTCCTATCTGCCCGTGGCTTAAGGCACAACATGTAGTGGTGGTCCACGGATGTATTTCCCCTCTTGCAATCGTCCTTACGACACAAAAAGTCTCTCTTGCACAGCCCGTCATGGATATCCAGACATTTAAAACAAGCTTTTGCCTTTTTTGCCTGGGCCCTCTTATCCACCGCACTGGCATCTCGAAACGACTTGCAGCGATATAGCCCAGTATGGCCGGCCTTTCCGCACATGTCGCAAAGAACCTGAGAAGAGTTGCTCCTGGTTTCGTTCACCGTTGCTTTAGTGAATGCACGCCTCTCTTGCCCTCTGTCCCCTGCTTTATCACCCGGCTTGCTGCGGCCCTGTGGCTCACCCCCCCTGGTGGATGCCGGTCTCATGGCCTGTAACTGCTCCTGTTGTGTCAAAACTGTCTTCTGATCACGCAGGAATTGCAATAGTTTATCAAACCGATTTCGTGTGGTGACATTGTTCATTGCGTCGCACCGAAATAAGAGCCACCGCTCCTGCATACTGGGCGGTAACTTCCCCTCGAGTGCTCGGACCACCAACTGGTTGTTAATCGCATCTTCACAACGCAAGTCTGCCCTCTCCACGGTCTGGATCAGTTGTAATGCCTCCCTTGGCTGGTTGCTGCGCACCACTGGCAATTCTTGTAACTCCATAATGATGTCATCAGCGATATGCAAAACGTCTCCATACCTATCCTCCAGAGCACGGAAAACATCTTCCGCATCACGACAATAAAACAGTCTGAGCTCGTTCTTCACTGCGTCGGCAATACTGTCCAGCAGGTGAAACAACCGTAACTCACGAGAGCCCGATGGCTCAGCCAAGGACTGCAGGTTATTCCAGTTATCCTTCCAGCGGTAGTAGCTCCTTCTGTCCCCACTGAACTTGGGCAAGCTCAGTGGTGCAAGCGCTAACCTCGGCGCTACTGCCCCCATCGAACGGGCAGAAGCACCTGAAACGTTCATGGACACAGTGGTAGACTGCCTCACTCCGCCATCCCTTGGTGGCGCGACAAACGGAGAATTAGACCCATGAGGGTTACTGTCCGGTTGCCCCACAAACGCTCTTGATAGTAGCTTCGAACGAGCCCCACCGTAGGCTTGCGACGACGTGGGCGCTCCATGCTGCTGCTGAGAACGACGGTCACCGTAGTCTCGTGATGAAGCAAACACTCCATGCTGCTGCTGAACACGAAGGTCACCGTAGTCTCGTGATGAAGCAAGCACTCCATGCTGCTGCTGAACACGAAGGTCACCGTAGTCTTGTCTCAAAGCAGGCTCTCCATGCTGCTCTTGTCTTGTAGCAAACGCTGCTCTCTGCTGCGTTGGATGTGAGTCAGCGTAGCCTGGATATGAAGCCGACGCTCCTTGCTGCTGCTGAGACCGATGGTCGCCGTAGCCTAGCGATGGAGGAAGCGGCCGATGCAGTGGGGTACTTGTATCTAGCCCCGAGAACGGCTCTCGCTTCGGTGCTCGAGATGGCAGGTCCGGAAGTGGCCGATGCAGCAGGGTGCTAGTGTTTAGCCCCGGCGGCGGAGACGGCTCTCGCTTCAGTGCTTGAGATGGCGGTTCTGGACCGCTCTGCGTTGTCCCAGTAACTAGCCCGCCACCACTCTCTCCCATGGCTAAATCAGCCTGCTTGCCTTGGGGACTAGATGATCTCGAGCCGTCTGCCTCCTGGACCACGGTAGCGTGAACACGACTCTCATCGTCGCCACATGACTCGTAGCTGTCCCCAACACTCACATTGCTCTCCCACTGACCAGAGGGGTTCACAACAATCCTCTTCCCCAACGCTCGTAAAGCCACCTCTGCCCTCTCCTTGTACTCCATGCAGCATCTCTCCATGTCAACAACATTGTCATCATGAACCAAAGGTGCCCAAGTTAATCCATACTCCTCCAGACATGCTGCCTTGCACTCCATTTGATTCCGCAATGATGCATACTCCTCAGAAGAGACTCCTCCTCCCTGGGTGCACTGCTGCTCGAGCAGTTCAACAAAGCGCCTGACATTGTCTCCATGGGAATCGAATTGGTTGGAGACATGCTTGTTCCACAAAATTTCCTTGATTTTAAAGTCAATGTCAAAAAACTTTGAGGTTCTGTCATCCAACCTAGCCCTCTCCTCCCCAATGTCCTGAGATGAAACAGGAGAGTCCTCCATTGCAGCACAGCATTTGAAACTGGCATGCATGAATTCTTCATAATCATGCTTAAGTGCATAATGTTCAGCCTTTAAATCGTTCACACTTAGTCTCTTCATCATATGTGAAACAGCATCAGCCCTCTTGTTAAACATTGCCTCTGCCTGCGCTCGGCTGTCTTTAAGGTCCCCCATCACATCCATCAACATGACGAGGCTTTTAATAAGAACAAAAAAGATGAAAAACGTTGGTAGGAACCAAAATCAAACGCTGGTAGGAACCAAAGTCAATTGGTAGTAGTTGCACGACGGACCTATTTGGACGGCACACGTACTCCCGTTGTCTTACCGTTGTATCCGGGTTCCCATTCAGCTGCTTCCGGTTTGCGGCTCCGTATCCGGCCGGCGTTTCCGGTTCGCGGACTTGTTTACATGCAAAGCAGCTACCTAGTAGGCCTATCTAGCAGTAGCCTTAGCGACAAGCAGTACGTCTAACTCTAGCATGGTATCAAGAAAAGTCAATGAGCTGTGCAACCCGGCATGATACACTAATAAAAGTCAATGCACCGACAACTTCCACGGTAGAAAAATGCACTTTAGCAGGTTAGCTTAGATCCATCACAACGTAGCGGCGTTAGCTTCGTAGCATAGCAAAGTTAGCTTCATCAAGGTAGCAATGTCAATGTATTGGATAGCTTCTAGCATAGCAACGTTAGCTTTGGCAAAGAACAAACAGCAAACGGCTTATCCTATGCCGATCGCCTAACAGTCACAAGCACAACAACCATGAACTTTATTTTTGATGAATGCTTTGTTGCTTTTGAGCGCCGTCGATCAGCCAGTTGACTGGGGTTGTTTGAAACGGTAGCGGCTCCGTTCGCTCCCGACTCCCGTCCACTAGTCCGACAAGGGCTGCCGTTAGCTCCGTTGACGTGATCAGCGCTCCACTCCGTACCACCGTCGCTGTTGCGTTCCAACTCCACACGCTCCTCGTGGTTTGTTGGAAAACACGACCTGGCCTCGCTCCTCCGGGCAAAGCTGGTAGCACCTTCCTTTGTCTCGACCGCAATCCTCTCTCTCCGATAAGAGGCTAATGGCGGCGAGATGATGCTAAACACTGTCCTGCCGTGCGCTCTCTTCACACGGGCTGTCCATTGTTTTAATTACTGTACGGAAATCACTAGACTCAATCGTAATCTAATAATTTTAGCCCTCCGTCGAGGCGATCATCTGTCTGGGACAATGTTAAACTACTCGGCAAATACACCGCAGGCTAGCAAGCAACACCGAGGCAACTCAATCACTATAGTTTGTTAAATTTATTACACACACACATTCACAACATAAACACACATGAGCTAAATCAAACTGAACTTTGTTTAGTGACGTAAATAAGCCAAACCCGTAGCAGCCGTTAGCAGCAAAAGCAGTGGTAGCAGTTAAAAAGCAGTAAAAGCAGGTAATTAAAACAAAAGGCATCCAGATCAGACGAAATACACTCGGAGACTGACCACTGACGGTACTGACCCTTGTTCCACGCAGTTTGCGCATGCGCATTGGAGCCTAGCTGTAAACACTTAAATCCACAAGTTATGTTCATAACGGGATATGAACACATGCACTCACGCTAATATAGAAAATAATAACTAAATATAAACATTAAACACAAAATTGGTACAGGGCTCAAAACCACCAGGAAAGGGTTTCACTATAGAATAGAAACACGCAGTAATACTTATATAAAAATATATATAGGCAACCTGGGCCTGTACACACAGTATAAAACGTGACATACATATAACTAACCAGATTGATTACCACACCCTTTATGTTATCCATACTGATATTACCTTATTCACAATCTACGTTATGCATTGACAGCTTATTAATATAGATGACATGGTTATAAAACTATATGCATATGTATGGGTGATATGGCTAAGGAGCCACTGGAAGGTTTGACCTCCTTACTTCTCCTCCAGCCTGGATGATGCAGGCCGTGGCTTTCTTCAGCACCTCCACAGGCATCTTCACCTTCGACCCCGAGCGTGACTTCTGAATTTCAACTGGTTATAGTTTTAACTGGTTTGACCCTATACTGACTGACTTACTGACTGACTCAATCTATAGTTATTTCCTTTACCAGAGTAGGCAATAAAGCATTGGAAAACATTTTTGATTAAAGGTGGCACGTCGTGAGCTGGTGATCTGCTATTTCTGCAGAGTCTATTGTAGGTTACAATGAGATAGCCTTTATCTAGCTATGCATGCTCTAAACTGTGCTTAATATGTTTTCAAAAGGATGAAATATAAAATAATATATCATAATCAAAGGTCTACATCATTCATCTTTATGCTCATTGGGTCTTCTTCATCCATTCATTAATAGTTTGACCCCAGTTTGACAGCTGTCTGCTGTACCTAGAGAGGCATTCTCATGGTACATGGTACATGGCTGGACAGATTATGCCAAATATCCCATGGAATACATGTTAACAAGGCAGAGCCAACACGCTAAAATGGATTCTACATTCACGTGTTGGCACAAGGCCCTTGCGCTTGGACACGAGTTCATTATTTGAGGTTGTCATACTCATACTCCATGAATTGTCTTAGTTCTGAAGGTTCAGTTAACACAAACACATCTATAGCAACTCAAATTGACATTATAATATGACATATGACAATAATAATATAATATGTCAGCTCTAATATGACATTAGAGCTGAACTATTGAACAGACTCTGCTAGGACTATGCTCTGTTACTGTGCATTGACGATACCTCGTGGCCATTCAGTTGCATGCATGCAGAGAAATCACAGCATCCATGAGAGGTAAGAGTGGTGTGTGAAATATGTGAATAATTATGACAGAACAGTAAGGTCGAGGGGTCATTGCCTTTGTTCTCAGAGTTACATTACTCAACTCGTCTCTTCACTCTTGATTTTAGTTTTGTTCTCTGCCATGGTTAAATATGAATGAATGAATTAGTTAGTTAGTTAGTTAAACATTACAAATAAAATAAAATCAGTATTCTGAAGTTAGTCTGTCAATAATTGTATATCAATAGCCTAGCTAAATTTGATTTATGGTTGTGAGCTTGTAGATCAGCTAATGTCCCAGTTCAAAGGAAGGTCAGTAAGGTTCAAAGCTCTAGGCTTCCTTATCAATCAATCCGTCCCCCAGATTGAAGGGAAGGAACCAGATCATAATAATACAACTTTATTTGTATAGCACCTTCCATGACATGAAATGCAGCTCAAAGTGCTTTACAGAACAATGGAGAATAAAAGAAAAGCAGTAATGCAATACAGTGAGGACATGAATAACAACAAATAAAATAAAAGATCAATTAAAAGCAATGTTGTAGAAGTCATAGATAATTTTAAATCCTGGCTATGACAATACAGCGGAGAAAATAAATGGGTATATCACAGCAGGTTATTAGCAATGCAGGGAATCGCACCCCGTACAGTCCAGCAGAAGCTGGCTATAGTACTATACCATTGCTGTTTGCATGTGAATTGGCCCTAGACAGTACAGTATTACATGATTTTCACATCTAAAGATTTCGATATAACATTTAACCAACCTCATATACATTTCCTATATGAAATGAGCAGATCTACAAGCTCACAACATGCTATTTAAAAACATGCTATTGTTTATTGTTCTCAATTTGAGTAAAACATTTCTAAAATAGCAAGCTGTTGCTGCTCCACGCTAATGTACACCAATTGAACATACAGTAATAAATAATGAGAAGAACCCATCCTGCAGCTAACATGTTAACATATGCTGCAATGTCCATATATATGCCAAAATGAACCAAAATTTTTCCAAATTAAAATCGATTCCTTGGTGGGACCTGGTTGAAGACAAGGTGCCTTTAAATATTTTCCAAACACCTTGTACGATTTAATAAAAAATATCAAATATTCCACTGTCTGTCTCTCTTAGGTAGATGGATGGGGAAAAAGGCTATCATGCTAGCCGATGCTATAGGTCCATAACCATCCATAACTATGCCAAAATGAACCAAATTTTTTCCAAATTAAAATTGATTCCTTGGTGGGACCTGGTTGAAGACAAGGTGCCTTTAAATATTTTCCAAACACCTTGTACGATTTAATAAAAAATATTAAATATTCCACTGTCTGTCCCTCTGAGCTACATGGATGGGAAGAAGGCTATCATGCTATGCTAGCATCTCCATAACTATCCATAACTTTGCCAAAAATGGACAAAAATGTTCCAAATTAAAATCGATCCCTTATTGGCCCCTGGTTGAAGTCCTGCTGCCTTTCAATATTTTTCAAACACCTTGTATGATTTATTAAAAAAATATGAATAAATACCTACACTGTAGCACTGAACAACAGAGCAAGATGGCCGCCGTTGTTGTCTTGAATCTGGGAGAGGGGGCGGTGCCCTGCAGTCAGCTGTCAGACAGGAGACTGACAGACAGCAGAACTGGCCAACTGGGCGCACTCCAAGCGATATTAGATGGGCCAATAGCCCTCCAGGGAACATAGAGAAATCTTAGAAAGACATTTTAGAACAACCCAGAGAAGTAGGTGATGGAGGGAGCGCAAGGACACGAGTTCATTATTTGAGGTTGTCATACTCATACTCCATGAATTGTCTTAGTTCTGAAGGTTCAGTTAACACAAACACATTTATAGCAACTCAAATTGACATTATAATATGACATATGACAATAATAATATAATATGTCAGCTCTAATATGACATTAGAGCTGAACTATTGAACAGACTCTGCTAGGACTATGCTCTGTTACTGTGCATTGACGATACCTCGTGGCCATTCAGTTGCATGCATGCAGAGAAATCACAGCATCCATGAGAGGTAAGAGTGGTGTGTGAAATATGTGAATAATTATGACAGAACAGTAAGGTCGAGGGGTCATTGCCTTTGTTCTCAGAGTTACATTACTCAACTCGTCTCTTCACTCTTGATTTTAGTTTTGTTCTCTGCCATGGTTAAATATGAATGAATGAATTAGTTAGTTAGTTAGTTAAACATTACAAATAAAATAAAATCAGTATTCTGAAGTTAGTCTGTCAATAATTGTATATCAATAGCCTAGCTAAATTTGATTTATGGTTGTGAGCTTGTAGATCAGCTAATGTCCCAGTTCAAAGGAAGGTCAGTAAGGTTCAAAGCTCTAGGCTTCCTTATCAATCAATCCGTCCCCCAGATTGAAGGGAAGGAACCAGATCATAATAATACAACTTTATTTGTATAGCACCTTCCATGACATGAAATGCAGCTCAAAGTGCTTTACAGAACAATGGAGAATAAAAGAAAAGCAGTAATGCAATACAGTGAGGACATGAATAACAACAAATAAAATAAAAGATCAATTAAAAGCAATGTTGTAGAAGTCATAGATAATTTTAAATCCTGGCTATGACAATACAGCGGAGAAAATAAATGGGTATATCACAGCAGGTTATTAGCAATGCAGGGAATCGCACCCCGTACAGTCCAGCAGAAGCTGGCTATAGTACTATACCATTGCTGTTTGCATGTGAATTGGCCCTAGACAGTACAGTATTACATGATTTTCACATCTAAAGATTTCGATATAACATTTAACCAACCTCATATACATTTCCTATATGAAATGAGCAGATCTACAAGCTCACAACATGCTATTTAAAAACATGCTATTGTTTATTGTTCTCAATTTGAGTAAAACATTTCTAAAATAGCAAGCTGTTGCTGCTCCACGCTAATGTACACCAATTGAACATACAGTAATAAATAATGAGAAGAACCCATCCTGCAGCTAACATGTTAACATATGCTGCAATGTCCATATATATGCCAAAATGAACCAAAATTTTTCCAAATTAAAATCGATTCCTTGGTGGGACCTGGTTGAAGACAAGGTGCCTTTAAATATTTTCCAAACACCTTGTACGATTTAATAAAAAATATCAAATATTCCACTGTCTGTCTCTCTTAGGTAGATGGATGGGGAAAAAGGCTATCATGCTAGCCGATGCTATAGGTCCATAACCATCCATAACTATGCCAAAATGAACCAAATTTTTTCCAAATTAAAATTGATTCCTTGGTGGGACCTGGTTGAAGACAAGGTGCCTTTAAATATTTTCCAAACACCTTGTACGATTTAATAAAAAATATTAAATATTCCACTGTCTGTCCCTCTGAGCTACATGGATGGGAAGAAGGCTATCATGCTATGCTAGCATCTCCATAACTATCCATAACTTTGCCAAAAATGGACAAAAATGTTCCAAATTAAAATCGATCCCTTATTGGCCCCTGGTTGAAGTCCTGCTGCCTTTCAATATTTTTCAAACACCTTGTATGATTTATTAAAAAAATATGAATAAATACCTACACTGTAGCACTGAACAACAGAGCAAGATGGCCGCCGTTGTTGTCTTGAATCTGGGAGAGGGGGCGGTGCCCTGCAGTCAGCTGTCAGACAGGAGACTGACAGACAGCAGAACTGGCCAACTGGGCGCACTCCAAGCGATATTAGATGGGCCAATAGCCCTCCAGGGAACATAGAGAAATCTTAGAAAGACATTTTAGAACAACCCAGAGAAGTAGGTGATGGAGGGAGCGCAAGGACACGAGTTCATTATTTGAGGTTGTCATACTCATACTCCATGAATTGTCTTAGTTCTGAAGGTTCAGTTAACACAAACACATTTATAGCAACTCAAATTGACATTATAATATGACATATGACAATAATAATATAATATGTCAGCTCTAATATGACATTAGAGCTGAACTATTGAACAGACTCTGCTAGGACTATGCTCTGTTACTGTGCATTGACGATACCTCGTGGCCATTCAGTTGCATGCATGCAGAGAAATCACAGCATCCATGAGAGGTAAGAGTGGTGTGTGAAATATGTGAATAATTATGACAGAACAGTAAGGTCGAGGGGTCATTGCCTTTGTTCTCAGAGTTACATTACTCAACTCGTCTCTTCACTCTTGATTTTAGTTTTGTTCTCTGCCATGGTTAAATATGAATGAATGAATTAGTTAGTTAGTTAGTTAAACATTACAAATAAAATAAAATCAGTATTCTGAAGTTAGTCTGTCAATAATTGTATATCAATAGCCTAGCTAAATTTGATTTATGGTTGTGAGCTTGTAGATCAGCTAATGTCCCAGTTCAAAGGAAGGTCAGTAAGGTTCAAAGCTCTAGGCTTCCTTATCAATCAATCCGTCCCCCAGATTGAAGGGAAGGAACCAGATCATAATAATACAACTTTATTTGTATAGCACCTTCCATGACATGAAATGCAGCTCAAAGTGCTTTACAGAACAATGGAGAATAAAAGAAAAGCAGTAATGCAATACAGTGAGGACATGAATAACAACAAATAAAATAAAAGATCAATTAAAAGCAATGTTGTAGAAGTCATAGATAATTTTAAATCCTGGCTATGACAATACAGCGGAGAAAATAAATGGGTATATCACAGCAGGTTATTAGCAATGCAGGGAATCGCACCCCGTACAGTCCAGCAGAAGCTGGCTATAGTACTATACCATTGCTGTTTGCATGTGAATTGGCCCTAGACAGTACAGTATTACATGATTTTCACATCTAAAGATTTCGATATAACATTTAACCAACCTCATATACATTTCCTATATGAAATGAGCAGATCTACAAGCTCACAACATGCTATTTAAAAACATGCTATTGTTTATTGTTCTCAATTTGAGTAAAACATTTCTAAAATAGCAAGCTGTTGCTGCTCCACGCTAATGTACACCAATTGAACATACAGTAATAAATAATGAGAAGAACCCATCCTGCAGCTAACATGTTAACATATGCTGCAATGTCCATATATATGCCAAAATGAACCAAAATTTTTCCAAATTAAAATCGATTCCTTGGTGGGACCTGGTTGAAGACAAGGTGCCTTTAAATATTTTCCAAACACCTTGTACGATTTAATAAAAAATATCAAATATTCCACTGTCTGTCTCTCTTAGGTAGATGGATGGGGAAAAAGGCTATCATGCTAGCCGATGCTATAGGTCCATAACCATCCATAACTATGCCAAAATGAACCAAATTTTTTCCAAATTAAAATTGATTCCTTGGTGGGACCTGGTTGAAGACAAGGTGCCTTTAAATATTTTCCAAACACCTTGTACGATTTAATAAAAAATATTAAATATTCCACTGTCTGTCCCTCTGAGCTACATGGATGGGAAGAAGGCTATCATGCTATGCTAGCATCTCCATAACTATCCATAACTTTGCCAAAAATGGACAAAAATGTTCCAAATTAAAATCGATCCCTTATTGGCCCCTGGTTGAAGTCCTGCTGCCTTTCAATATTTTTCAAACACCTTGTATGATTTATTAAAAAAATATGAATAAATACCTACACTGTAGCACTGAACAACAGAGCAAGATGGCCGCCGTTGTTGTCTTGAATCTGGGAGAGGGGGCGGTGCCCTGCAGTCAGCTGTCAGACAGGAGACTGACAGACAGCAGAACTGGCCAACTGGGCGCACTCCAAGCGATATTAGATGGGCCAATAGCCCTCCAGGGAACATAGAGAAATCTTAGAAAGACATTTTAGAACAACCCAGAGAAGTAGGTGATGGAGGGAGCGCAAGGACACGAGTTCATTATTTGAGGTTGTCATACTCATACTCCATGAATTGTCTTAGTTCTGAAGGTTCAGTTAACACAAACACATCTATAGCAACTCAAATTGACATTATAATATGACATATGACAATAATAATATAATATGTCAGCTCTAATATGACATTAGAGCTGAACTATTGAACAGACTCTGCTAGGACTATGCTCTGTTACTGTGCATTGACGATACCTCGTGGCCATTCAGTTGCATGCATGCAGAGAAATCACAGCATCCATGAGAGGTAAGAGTGGTGTGTGAAATATGTGAATAATTATGACAGAACAGTAAGGTCGAGGGGTCATTGCCTTTGTTCTCAGAGTTACATTACTCAACTCGTCTCTTCACTCTTGATTTTAGTTTTGTTCTCTGCCATGGTTAAATATGAATGAATGAATTAGTTAGTTAGTTAGTTAAACATTACAAATAAAATAAAATCAGTATTCTGAAGTTAGTCTGTCAATAATTGTATATCAATAGCCTAGCTAAATTTGATTTATGGTTGTGAGCTTGTAGATCAGCTAATGTCCCAGTTCAAAGGAAGGTCAGTAAGGTTCAAAGCTCTAGGCTTCCTTATCAATCAATCCGTCCCCCAGATTGAAGGGAAGGAACCAGATCATAATAATACAACTTTATTTGTATAGCACCTTCCATGACATGAAATGCAGCTCAAAGTGCTTTACAGAACAATGGAGAATAAAAGAAAAGCAGTAATGCAATACAGTGAGGACATGAATAACAACAAATAAAATAAAAGATCAATTAAAAGCAATGTTGTAGAAGTCATAGATAATTTTAAATCCTGGCTATGACAATACAGCGGAGAAAATAAATGGGTATATCACAGCAGGTTATTAGCAATGCAGGGAATCGCACCCCGTACAGTCCAGCAGAAGCTGGCTATAGTACTATACCATTGCTGTTTGCATGTGAATTGGCCCTAGACAGTACAGTATTACATGATTTTCACATCTAAAGATTTCGATATAACATTTAACCAACCTCATATACATTTCCTATATGAAATGAGCAGATCTACAAGCTCACAACATGCTATTTAAAAACATGCTATTGTTTATTGTTCTCAATTTGAGTAAAACATTTCTAAAATAGCAAGCTGTTGCTGCTCCACGCTAATGTACACCAATTGAACATACAGTAATAAATAATGAGAAGAACCCATCCTGCAGCTAACATGTTAACATATGCTGCAATGTCCATATATATGCCAAAATGAACCAAAATTTTTCCAAATTAAAATCGATTCCTTGGTGGGACCTGGTTGAAGACAAGGTGCCTTTAAATATTTTCCAAACACCTTGTACGATTTAATAAAAAATATCAAATATTCCACTGTCTGTCTCTCTTAGGTAGATGGATGGGGAAAAAGGCTATCATGCTAGCCGATGCTATAGGTCCATAACCATCCATAACTATGCCAAAATGAACCAAATTTTTTCCAAATTAAAATTGATTCCTTGGTGGGACCTGGTTGAAGACAAGGTGCCTTTAAATATTTTCCAAACACCTTGTACGATTTAATAAAAAATATTAAATATTCCACTGTCTGTCCCTCTGAGCTACATGGATGGGAAGAAGGCTATCATGCTATGCTAGCATCTCCATAACTATCCATAACTTTGCCAAAAATGGACAAAAATGTTCCAAATTAAAATCGATCCCTTATTGGCCCCTGGTTGAAGTCCTGCTGCCTTTCAATATTTTTCAAACACCTTGTATGATTTATTAAAAAAATATGAATAAATACCTACACTGTAGCACTGAACAACAGAGCAAGATGGCCGCCGTTGTTGTCTTGAATCTGGGAGAGGGGGCGGTGCCCTGCAGTCAGCTGTCAGACAGGAGACTGACAGACAGCAGAACTGGCCAACTGGGCGCACTCCAAGCGATATTAGATGGGCCAATAGCCCTCCAGGGAACATAGAGAAATCTTAGAAAGACATTTTAGAACAACCCAGAGAAGTAGGTGATGGAGGGAGCGCAAGGACACGAGTTCATTATTTGAGGTTGTCATACTCATACTCCATGAATTGTCTTAGTTCTGAAGGTTCAGTTAACACAAACACATTTATAGCAACTCAAATTGACATTATAATATGACATATGACAATAATAATATAATATGTCAGCTCTAATATGACATTAGAGCTGAACTATTGAACAGACTCTGCTAGGACTATGCTCTGTTACTGTGCATTGACGATACCTCGTGGCCATTCAGTTGCATGCATGCAGAGAAATCACAGCATCCATGAGAGGTAAGAGTGGTGTGTGAAATATGTGAATAATTATGACAGAACAGTAAGGTCGAGGGGTCATTGCCTTTGTTCTCAGAGTTACATTACTCAACTCGTCTCTTCACTCTTGATTTTAGTTTTGTTCTCTGCCATGGTTAAATATGAATGAATGAATTAGTTAGTTAGTTAGTTAAACATTACAAATAAAATAAAATCAGTATTCTGAAGTTAGTCTGTCAATAATTGTATATCAATAGCCTAGCTAAATTTGATTTATGGTTGTGAGCTTGTAGATCAGCTAATGTCCCAGTTCAAAGGAAGGTCAGTAAGGTTCAAAGCTCTAGGCTTCCTTATCAATCAATCCGTCCCCCAGATTGAAGGGAAGGAACCAGATCATAATAATACAACTTTATTTGTATAGCACCTTCCATGACATGAAATGCAGCTCAAAGTGCTTTACAGAACAATGGAGAATAAAAGAAAAGCAGTAATGCAATACAGTGAGGACATGAATAACAACAAATAAAATAAAAGATCAATTAAAAGCAATGTTGTAGAAGTCATAGATAATTTTAAATCCTGGCTATGACAATACAGCGGAGAAAATAAATGGGTATATCACAGCAGGTTATTAGCAATGCAGGGAATCGCACCCCGTACAGTCCAGCAGAAGCTGGCTATAGTACTATACCATTGCTGTTTGCATGTGAATTGGCCCTAGACAGTACAGTATTACATGATTTTCACATCTAAAGATTTCGATATAACATTTAACCAACCTCATATACATTTCCTATATGAAATGAGCAGATCTACAAGCTCACAACATGCTATTTAAAAACATGCTATTGTTTATTGTTCTCAATTTGAGTAAAACATTTCTAAAATAGCAAGCTGTTGCTGCTCCACGCTAATGTACACCAATTGAACATACAGTAATAAATAATGAGAAGAACCCATCCTGCAGCTAACATGTTAACATATGCTGCAATGTCCATATATATGCCAAAATGAACCAAAATTTTTCCAAATTAAAATCGATTCCTTGGTGGGACCTGGTTGAAGACAAGGTGCCTTTAAATATTTTCCAAACACCTTGTACGATTTAATAAAAAATATCAAATATTCCACTGTCTGTCTCTCTTAGGTAGATGGATGGGGAAAAAGGCTATCATGCTAGCCGATGCTATAGGTCCATAACCATCCATAACTATGCCAAAATGAACCAAATTTTTTCCAAATTAAAATTGATTCCTTGGTGGGACCTGGTTGAAGACAAGGTGCCTTTAAATATTTTCCAAACACCTTGTACGATTTAATAAAAAATATTAAATATTCCACTGTCTGTCCCTCTGAGCTACATGGATGGGAAGAAGGCTATCATGCTATGCTAGCATCTCCATAACTATCCATAACTTTGCCAAAAATGGACAAAAATGTTCCAAATTAAAATCGATCCCTTATTGGCCCCTGGTTGAAGTCCTGCTGCCTTTCAATATTTTTCAAACACCTTGTATGATTTATTAAAAAAATATGAATAAATACCTACACTGTAGCACTGAACAACAGAGCAAGATGGCCGCCGTTGTTGTCTTGAATCTGGGAGAGGGGGCGGTGCCCTGCAGTCAGCTGTCAGACAGGAGACTGACAGACAGCAGAACTGGCCAACTGGGCGCACTCCAAGCGATATTAGATGGGCCAATAGCCCTCCAGGGAACATAGAGAAATCTTAGAAAGACATTTTAGAACAACCCAGAGAAGTAGGTGATGGAGGGAGCGCAAGGACACGAGTTCATTATTTGAGGTTGTCATACTCATACTCCATGAATTGTCTTAGTTCTGAAGGTTCAGTTAACACAAACACATTTATAGCAACTCAAATTGACATTATAATATGACATATGACAATAATAATATAATATGTCAGCTCTAATATGACATTAGAGCTGAACTATTGAACAGACTCTGCTAGGACTATGCTCTGTTACTGTGCATTGACGATACCTCGTGGCCATTCAGTTGCATGCATGCAGAGAAATCACAGCATCCATGAGAGGTAAGAGTGGTGTGTGAAATATGTGAATAATTATGACAGAACAGTAAGGTCGAGGGGTCATTGCCTTTGTTCTCAGAGTTACATTACTCAACTCGTCTCTTCACTCTTGATTTTAGTTTTGTTCTCTGCCATGGTTAAATATGAATGAATGAATTAGTTAGTTAGTTAGTTAAACATTACAAATAAAATAAAATCAGTATTCTGAAGTTAGTCTGTCAATAATTGTATATCAATAGCCTAGCTAAATTTGATTTATGGTTGTGAGCTTGTAGATCAGCTAATGTCCCAGTTCAAAGGAAGGTCAGTAAGGTTCAAAGCTCTAGGCTTCCTTATCAATCAATCCGTCCCCCAGATTGAAGGGAAGGAACCAGATCATAATAATACAACTTTATTTGTATAGCACCTTCCATGACATGAAATGCAGCTCAAAGTGCTTTACAGAACAATGGAGAATAAAAGAAAAGCAGTAATGCAATACAGTGAGGACATGAATAACAACAAATAAAATAAAAGATCAATTAAAAGCAATGTTGTAGAAGTCATAGATAATTTTAAATCCTGGCTATGACAATACAGCGGAGAAAATAAATGGGTATATCACAGCAGGTTATTAGCAATGCAGGGAATCGCACCCCGTACAGTCCAGCAGAAGCTGGCTATAGTACTATACCATTGCTGTTTGCATGTGAATTGGCCCTAGACAGTACAGTATTACATGATTTTCACATCTAAAGATTTCGATATAACATTTAACCAACCTCATATACATTTCCTATATGAAATGAGCAGATCTACAAGCTCACAACATGCTATTTAAAAACATGCTATTGTTTATTGTTCTCAATTTGAGTAAAACATTTCTAAAATAGCAAGCTGTTGCTGCTCCACGCTAATGTACACCAATTGAACATACAGTAATAAATAATGAGAAGAACCCATCCTGCAGCTAACATGTTAACATATGCTGCAATGTCCATATATATGCCAAAATGAACCAAAATTTTTCCAAATTAAAATCGATTCCTTGGTGGGACCTGGTTGAAGACAAGGTGCCTTTAAATATTTTCCAAACACCTTGTACGATTTAATAAAAAATATCAAATATTCCACTGTCTGTCTCTCTTAGGTAGATGGATGGGGAAAAAGGCTATCATGCTAGCCGATGCTATAGGTCCATAACCATCCATAACTATGCCAAAATGAACCAAATTTTTTCCAAATTAAAATTGATTCCTTGGTGGGACCTGGTTGAAGACAAGGTGCCTTTAAATATTTTCCAAACACCTTGTACGATTTAATAAAAAATATTAAATATTCCACTGTCTGTCCCTCTGAGCTACATGGATGGGAAGAAGGCTATCATGCTATGCTAGCATCTCCATAACTATCCATAACTTTGCCAAAAATGGACAAAAATGTTCCAAATTAAAATCGATCCCTTATTGGCCCCTGGTTGAAGTCCTGCTGCCTTTCAATATTTTTCAAACACCTTGTATGATTTATTAAAAAAATATGAATAAATACCTACACTGTAGCACTGAACAACAGAGCAAGATGGCCGCCGTTGTTGTCTTGAATCTGGGAGAGGGGGCGGTGCCCTGCAGTCAGCTGTCAGACAGGAGACTGACAGACAGCAGAACTGGCCAACTGGGCGCACTCCAAGCGATATTAGATGGGCCAATAGCCCTCCAGGGAACATAGAGAAATCTTAGAAAGACATTTTAGAACAACCCAGAGAAGTAGGTGATGGAGGGAGCGCAAGGACACGAGTTCATTATTTGAGGTTGTCATACTCATACTCCATGAATTGTCTTAGTTCTGAAGGTTCAGTTAACACAAACACATCTATAGCAACTCAAATTGACATTATAATATGACATATGACAATAATAATATAATATGTCAGCTCTAATATGACATTAGAGCTGAACTATTGAACAGACTCTGCTAGGACTATGCTCTGTTACTGTGCATTGACGATACCTCGTGGCCATTCAGTTGCATGCATGCAGAGAAATCACAGCATCCATGAGAGGTAAGAGTGGTGTGTGAAATATGTGAATAATTATGACAGAACAGTAAGGTCGAGGGGTCATTGCCTTTGTTCTCAGAGTTACATTACTCAACTCGTCTCTTCACTCTTGATTTTAGTTTTGTTCTCTGCCATGGTTAAATATGAATGAATGAATTAGTTAGTTAGTTAGTTAAACATTACAAATAAAATAAAATCAGTATTCTGAAGTTAGTCTGTCAATAATTGTATATCAATAGCCTAGCTAAATTTGATTTATGGTTGTGAGCTTGTAGATCAGCTAATGTCCCAGTTCAAAGGAAGGTCAGTAAGGTTCAAAGCTCTAGGCTTCCTTATCAATCAATCCGTCCCCCAGATTGAAGGGAAGGAACCAGATCATAATAATACAACTTTATTTGTATAGCACCTTCCATGACATGAAATGCAGCTCAAAGTGCTTTACAGAACAATGGAGAATAAAAGAAAAGCAGTAATGCAATACAGTGAGGACATGAATAACAACAAATAAAATAAAAGATCAATTAAAAGCAATGTTGTAGAAGTCATAGATAATTTTAAATCCTGGCTATGACAATACAGCGGAGAAAATAAATGGGTATATCACAGCAGGTTATTAGCAATGCAGGGAATCGCACCCCGTACAGTCCAGCAGAAGCTGGCTATAGTACTATACCATTGCTGTTTGCATGTGAATTGGCCCTAGACAGTACAGTATTACATGATTTTCACATCTAAAGATTTCGATATAACATTTAACCAACCTCATATACATTTCCTATATGAAATGAGCAGATCTACAAGCTCACAACATGCTATTTAAAAACATGCTATTGTTTATTGTTCTCAATTTGAGTAAAACATTTCTAAAATAGCAAGCTGTTGCTGCTCCACGCTAATGTACACCAATTGAACATACAGTAATAAATAATGAGAAGAACCCATCCTGCAGCTAACATGTTAACATATGCTGCAATGTCCATATATATGCCAAAATGAACCAAAATTTTTCCAAATTAAAATCGATTCCTTGGTGGGACCTGGTTGAAGACAAGGTGCCTTTAAATATTTTCCAAACACCTTGTACGATTTAATAAAAAATATCAAATATTCCACTGTCTGTCTCTCTTAGGTAGATGGATGGGGAAAAAGGCTATCATGCTAGCCGATGCTATAGGTCCATAACCATCCATAACTATGCCAAAATGAACCAAATTTTTTCCAAATTAAAATTGATTCCTTGGTGGGACCTGGTTGAAGACAAGGTGCCTTTAAATATTTTCCAAACACCTTGTACGATTTAATAAAAAATATTAAATATTCCACTGTCTGTCCCTCTGAGCTACATGGATGGGAAGAAGGCTATCATGCTATGCTAGCATCTCCATAACTATCCATAACTTTGCCAAAAATGGACAAAAATGTTCCAAATTAAAATCGATCCCTTATTGGCCCCTGGTTGAAGTCCTGCTGCCTTTCAATATTTTTCAAACACCTTGTATGATTTATTAAAAAAATATGAATAAATACCTACACTGTAGCACTGAACAACAGAGCAAGATGGCCGCCGTTGTTGTCTTGAATCTGGGAGAGGGGGCGGTGCCCTGCAGTCAGCTGTCAGACAGGAGACTGACAGACAGCAGAACTGGCCAACTGGGCGCACTCCAAGCGATATTAGATGGGCCAATAGCCCTCCAGGGAACATAGAGAAATCTTAGAAAGACATTTTAGAACAACCCAGAGAAGTAGGTGATGGAGGGAGCGCAAGGACACGAGTTCATTATTTGAGGTTGTCATACTCATACTCCATGAATTGTCTTAGTTCTGAAGGTTCAGTTAACACAAACACATTTATAGCAACTCAAATTGACATTATAATATGACATATGACAATAATAATATAATATGTCAGCTCTAATATGACATTAGAGCTGAACTATTGAACAGACTCTGCTAGGACTATGCTCTGTTACTGTGCATTGACGATACCTCGTGGCCATTCAGTTGCATGCATGCAGAGAAATCACAGCATCCATGAGAGGTAAGAGTGGTGTGTGAAATATGTGAATAATTATGACAGAACAGTAAGGTCGAGGGGTCATTGCCTTTGTTCTCAGAGTTACATTACTCAACTCGTCTCTTCACTCTTGATTTTAGTTTTGTTCTCTGCCATGGTTAAATATGAATGAATGAATTAGTTAGTTAGTTAGTTAAACATTACAAATAAAATAAAATCAGTATTCTGAAGTTAGTCTGTCAATAATTGTATATCAATAGCCTAGCTAAATTTGATTTATGGTTGTGAGCTTGTAGATCAGCTAATGTCCCAGTTCAAAGGAAGGTCAGTAAGGTTCAAAGCTCTAGGCTTCCTTATCAATCAATCCGTCCCCCAGATTGAAGGGAAGGAACCAGATCATAATAATACAACTTTATTTGTATAGCACCTTCCATGACATGAAATGCAGCTCAAAGTGCTTTACAGAACAATGGAGAATAAAAGAAAAGCAGTAATGCAATACAGTGAGGACATGAATAACAACAAATAAAATAAAAGATCAATTAAAAGCAATGTTGTAGAAGTCATAGATAATTTTAAATCCTGGCTATGACAATACAGCGGAGAAAATAAATGGGTATATCACAGCAGGTTATTAGCAATGCAGGGAATCGCACCCCGTACAGTCCAGCAGAAGCTGGCTATAGTACTATACCATTGCTGTTTGCATGTGAATTGGCCCTAGACAGTACAGTATTACATGATTTTCACATCTAAAGATTTCGATATAACATTTAACCAACCTCATATACATTTCCTATATGAAATGAGCAGATCTACAAGCTCACAACATGCTATTTAAAAACATGCTATTGTTTATTGTTCTCAATTTGAGTAAAACATTTCTAAAATAGCAAGCTGTTGCTGCTCCACGCTAATGTACACCAATTGAACATACAGTAATAAATAATGAGAAGAACCCATCCTGCAGCTAACATGTTAACATATGCTGCAATGTCCATATATATGCCAAAATGAACCAAATTTTTTCCAAATTAAAATCGATTCCTTGGTGGGACCTGGTTGAAGACAAGGTGCCTTTAAATATTTTCCAAACACCTTGTACGATTTAATAAAAAATATCAAATATTCCACTGTCTGTCTCTCTTAGGTAGATGGATGGGGAAAAAGGCTATCATGCTAGCCGATGCTATAGGTCCATAACCATCCATAACTATGCCAAAATGAACCAAATTTTTTCCAAATTAAAATTGATTCCTTGGTGGGACCTGGTTGAAGACAAGGTGCCTTTAAATATTTTCCAAACACCTTGTACGATTTAATAAAAAGTATTAAATATTCCACTGTCTGTCCCTCTGAGCTACATGGATGGGAAGAAGGCTATCATGCTATGCTAGCATCTCCATAACTATCCATAACTTTGCCAAAAATGGACAAAAATGTTCCAAATTAAAATCGATCCCTTATTGGCCCCTGGTTGAAGTCCTGCTGCCTTTCAATATTTTTCAAACACCTTGTATGATTTATTAAAAAAATATGAATAAATACCTACACTGTAGCACTGAACAACAGAGCAAGATGGCCGCCGTTGTTGTCTTGAATCTGGGAGAGGGGGCGGTGCCCTGCAGTCAGCTGTCAGACAGGAGACTGACAGACAGCAGAACTGGCCAACTGGGCGCACTCCAAGCGATATTAGATGGGCCAATAGCCCTCCAGGGAACATAGAGAAATCTTAGAAAGACATTTTAGAACAACCCAGAGAAGTAGGTGATGGAGGGAGCGCAAGGACACGAGTTCATTATTTGAGGTTGTCATACTCATACTCCATGAATTGTCTTAGTTCTGAAGGTTCAGTTAACACAAACACATTTATAGCAACTCAAATTGACATTATAATATGACATATGACAATAATAATATAATATGTCAGCTCTAATATGACATTAGAGCTGAACTATTGAACAGACTCTGCTAGGACTATGCTCTGTTACTGTGCATTGACGATACCTCGTGGCCATTCAGTTGCATGCATGCAGAGAAATCACAGCATCCATGAGAGGTAAGAGTGGTGTGTGAAATATGTGAATAATTATGACAGAACAGTAAGGTCGAGGGGTCATTGCCTTTGTTCTCAGAGTTACATTACTCAACTCGTCTCTTCACTCTTGATTTTAGTTTTGTTCTCTGCCATGGTTAAATATGAATGAATGAATTAGTTAGTTAGTTAGTTAAACATTACAAATAAAATAAAATCAGTATTCTGAAGTTAGTCTGTCAATAATTGTATATCAATAGCCTAGCTAAATTTGATTTATGGTTGTGAGCTTGTAGATCAGCTAATGTCCCAGTTCAAAGGAAGGTCAGTAAGGTTCAAAGCTCTAGGCTTCCTTATCAATCAATCCGTCCCCCAGATTGAAGGGAAGGAACCAGATCATAATAATACAACTTTATTTGTATAGCACCTTCCATGACATGAAATGCAGCTCAAAGTGCTTTACAGAACAATGGAGAATAAAAGAAAAGCAGTAATGCAATACAGTGAGGACATGAATAACAACAAATAAAATAAAAGATCAATTAAAAGCAATGTTGTAGAAGTCATAGATAATTTTAAATCCTGGCTATGACAATACAGCGGAGAAAATAAATGGGTATATCACAGCAGGTTATTAGCAATGCAGGGAATCGCACCCCGTACAGTCCAGCAGAAGCTGGCTATAGTACTATACCATTGCTGTTTGCATGTGAATTGGCCCTAGACAGTACAGTATTACATGATTTTCACATCTAAAGATTTCGATATAACATTTAACCAACCTCATATACATTTCCTATATGAAATGAGCAGATCTACAAGCTCACAACATGCTATTTAAAAACATGCTATTGTTTATTGTTCTCAATTTGAGTAAAACATTTCTAAAATAGCAAGCTGTTGCTGCTCCACGCTAATGTACACCAATTGAACATACAGTAATAAATAATGAGAAGAACCCATCCTGCAGCTAACATGTTAACATATGCTGCAATGTCCATATATATGCCAAAATGAACCAAAATTTTTCCAAATTAAAATCGATTCCTTGGTGGGACCTGGTTGAAGACAAGGTGCCTTTAAATATTTTCCAAACACCTTGTACGATTTAATAAAAAATATCAAATATTCCACTGTCTGTCTCTCTTAGGTAGATGGATGGGGAAAAAGGCTATCATGCTAGCCGATGCTATAGGTCCATAACCATCCATAACTATGCCAAAATGAACCAAATTTTTTCCAAATTAAAATTGATTCCTTGGTGGGACCTGGTTGAAGACAAGGTGCCTTTAAATATTTTCCAAACACCTTGTACGATTTAATAAAAAATATTAAATATTCCACTGTCTGTCCCTCTGAGCTACATGGATGGGAAGAAGGCTATCATGCTATGCTAGCATCTCCATAACTATCCATAACTTTGCCAAAAATGGACAAAAATGTTCCAAATTAAAATCGATCCCTTATTGGCCCCTGGTTGAAGTCCTGCTGCCTTTCAATATTTTTCAAACACCTTGTATGATTTATTAAAAAAATATGAATAAATACCTACACTGTAGCACTGAACAACAGAGCAAGATGGCCGCCGTTGTTGTCTTGAATCTGGGAGAGGGGGCGGTGCCCTGCAGTCAGCTGTCAGACAGGAGACTGACAGACAGCAGAACTGGCCAACTGGGCGCACTCCAAGCGATATTAGATGGGCCAATAGCCCTCCAGGGAACATAGAGAAATCTTAGAAAGACATTTTAGAACAACCCAGAGAAGTAGGTGATGGAGGGAGCGCAAGGACACGAGTTCATTATTTGAGGTTGTCATACTCATACTCCATGAATTGTCTTAGTTCTGAAGGTTCAGTTAACACAAACACATTTATAGCAACTCAAATTGACATTATAATATGACATATGACAATAATAATATAATATGTCAGCTCTAATATGACATTAGAGCTGAACTATTGAACAGACTCTGCTAGGACTATGCTCTGTTACTGTGCATTGACGATACCTCGTGGCCATTCAGTTGCATGCATGCAGAGAAATCACAGCATCCATGAGAGGTAAGAGTGGTGTGTGAAATATGTGAATAATTATGACAGAACAGTAAGGTCGAGGGGTCATTGCCTTTGTTCTCAGAGTTACATTACTCAACTCGTCTCTTCACTCTTGATTTTAGTTTTGTTCTCTGCCATGGTTAAATATGAATGAATGAATTAGTTAGTTAGTTAGTTAAACATTACAAATAAAATAAAATCAGTATTCTGAAGTTAGTCTGTCAATAATTGTATATCAATAGCCTAGCTAAATTTGATTTATGGTTGTGAGCTTGTAGATCAGCTAATGTCCCAGTTCAAAGGAAGGTCAGTAAGGTTCAAAGCTCTAGGCTTCCTTATCAATCAATCCGTCCCCCAGATTGAAGGGAAGGAACCAGATCATAATAATACAACTTTATTTGTATAGCACCTTCCATGACATGAAATGCAGCTCAAAGTGCTTTACAGAACAATGGAGAATAAAAGAAAAGCAGTAATGCAATACAGTGAGGACATGAATAACAACAAATAAAATAAAAGATCAATTAAAAGCAATGTTGTAGAAGTCATAGATAATTTTAAATCCTGGCTATGACAATA
>NC_137876.1:41282862-41340362 GCF_963924005.1 Protomyctophum bolini | reverse complement strand
GCAGACATGAGTCGATCACCTGCTTACACACACTGAGCAGGTTCAGAGTAGTTGTGGGGAAGGACATGCCAGTTTGGGCAGCACGGCATAAGTCTTGGTACGCCATCTTACCCTCCTGGGTTGTGAGCCTCGCCTCCCACCGCTCGTGATTGCTGGTCCTGCTGTGTAACCAGATCTGTACTGCTCTGCAGACGTATCCCACCACACCACAAAGCTTAGATAAGGTACTGCATCTCATCAGGTCCATCTGACTCACGAGGACTGCCCCCCAAAGTCTTCCCACACCAACACTGGAAGTTGCCGAAGAAGACCCTGTAGTTGTCCCTGGTGACAATTCCACGCCACCAACCGGCGAAGATGGTGCAACCAACTTCAATGCCTGCGCTCTAGTCACGACAGCAGTGAACGCCTTCCTCTGCAGCACAGTGGCGCTCTCCCTAGACTCGGAGGCAACCTCCGTCGCTGACTTTATGGGCCAACTCTCCACTGGCAGGGACAGGAACCTGGGGCCTCTCTGCCACAGAGAATCTCCATCCAGCTCTACAGGAGAAGCTCCTCTCATGACCAGATCCACGGATACTTTGCATCCCAGTCCCCGGTGGGACTTGTCGCTGTGAGTGTTGCTTGTTATGACGGTCAATCCAATGATCTCGAGCTCCTTCTCGTCTGCCAGGGACATCTCTTTCCCTCCAAGAGCGCACCTCCTGCAACGACCGCACACAGGATCACAGGCCACGTCGATACTGTCCCGTTGCAGCCACTTGATGACCTCAGCGTTGCTTGCAGCAGTCTTAACTTCCACGCAGCTCTGCTCAGGGAGGTTGACTCTGCTCCGGGCCTCGACTCTCACAGCCTCTGCCCGCATAGACCAAGCAAAATGAGTCGATGCCTGTCGTGCAGTCACCTCCACACCCTCGGACAGTTCAGGATGCACGCCTGCTGACGGTCTTTCCCAACGGACCGTCCCAGAGGACCAGATCACCGCACCTCTTCAACCGTTGAGGCACGAGACGACCTTCCCGGGCACTAATCAACAGCTGCACTTCCTGCGGACGTCTCAGTTCCCCCGGCTTGACTACAGCCGGAAAGAACTTCTCCAGGCGCTCAGAGTCCACTGTATAGTCTATTCTGGCGATTTCGTCAAGCCCATAGCAGATCATCTCGTGAGCCTGCAAAGATCCCTTCTTCATCTCCACTTTCAGGCTCACAATGTATCTCTTTGTGTCAACCTTTGACTCCATTCCACCCACACCACGCACGATCAGTGTGACGGGCTCACCCAATAGCCCCAGCTTCTCTGCTGCCTGGTGAGTGACATAATTGGTGTCGGAGGCAAGATCAATTAGGGCACCCAGCCAGTCCCCTCTCTTGGTCGTGACATCAACCATCATCATGAGTACTGGGTGCTCTTTTAGTCCACTACTGTCCACGAGTCCTGTTCCCGCACATACTGCAGTAGACACCCTGTTCGTCACCGCCTCACGAACTCCAGCCATCTGCTCTGGTGTAAGGCCCAACTTCGCAAAGATGGCCTCCTGCTGCCTTGTCGGTCCCCGAGGATCTCTCCCTTGATCCCCCTCAACCCCGACCTTTGCAGTGTCTTCAGGTGCAGAGCTCCTATCTGCCCGTGGCTTAAGGCACAACATGTAGTGGTGGTCCACGGATGTATTTCCCCTCTTGCACCTAAAAACCTAGGTGTTTGTAAAGATGATTTTAAAATGACAATGGTAACAACTGAGGAGGTACTTAAGAAACTGAGTGCCCTCCAACCCCACAAGGCCACTGGCCATGACAATATTCCCTCCAAATTTCTCAGAGACTCAGCCATTTCCATAGCTCCAGTCATCACCCACATAGTTAACCTCTCCATCAAACAAGGACAGGTCCCCAGAGATTTTAAACTGGCCAAAGTAACCCCCCTGTACAAAAAAGGGAGCAAATTAGAACCCGGCAACTACCGCCCTATTTCTATTCTAAGCTCCATCTCGAAAGTGATGGAAAAAATAGTCTATGAACAGGTTGAAAAGTATCTTGCCACTAATAAATTGTTGTACGAGTTCCAATCTGGTTTCAGAACATCCCACTCCACTGACACATGCCTTCTCTATTTGAGCGACCACATCAAACACGAGGTGGATGCTGGAAAATACTGCGGCATGGTCATGCTGGACCTCCAAAAGGCTTTTGACACCGTGAACCACTCCATACTGGTTAACAAGCTTAAAGCTATTGGTTTTGATAGCACATCAGTGAGCTGGATGCAATCCTACCTGGAGGGGAGAGAACAGATGGTAGAAGTGAACGGAACACTGTCCCCCCCCCTCCCAGTGAGCTGTGGCGTCCCACAAGGAAGCATACTAGGGCCTTTACTGTTCCTAATATATGTAAACGACATGACTTCAGCTTGTGACTGCAACTTGTTCCTGTTCGCAGACGACTCAGCACTGCTGGTCTCGGACAGGAACAAACTGCAGGTTGAAAAGACCCTCAGCTCTGAACTCGGTAGAATCTGCACCTGGCTCGCTGATAACAAACTATCCTTACACCTGGGAAAAACTGAATCCATTCTCTTCGGATCAAATAGTAATCTCAAAAAGGCAGATGGCTTCTTGGTTAGGCCGCAGTCACACCTTTGAGACAGCCGTCTTATGGTTGTCTGATCAAAAGCATCAGACAAGACAGCTCCCAATGCATTTCTAATGGGAGTCACGTGGTCTCATCAGACAAACGTGTTTCGTGGGGGGGGGGGGGGGGCGCGACACGAGACACAAAACATTCTGTAGTCCACAAGCTGAAGAACAAGGCGGCACCCGACACAAGACAAAAAGGGTTGGGTTTACCCGCCAACCAATAGGAGAGAAGGTCCGTTTGTTACGCTGCACTGGGCGGTCTTTTCACACTCTGTTTTTTTTTTTCTGCAGAGTACAGACACGGAAGAGGAAACTTAGGAAAGCGCCTATGCACTTTCGTAACGAAAAGTAGTTTGGTCTGTTCCAGTAAGCAATTCAACAGGAAAATATAATCCCTGCCCGTCGTGGCCGAACAGAAAATTAAAACAAACGTTATAATTCAACGTGCATGCATTTTATCATTCACTCCTAACCTAGCTAATGCTTATATGATTCTCACGTAAAAAACATCGACATTCACGTACGACTGTACGTGAATATACAAATGTACTGTATCGTGTACTGCCTGAACTGAACTGTAACAGACTTCTTGTTAGCCACTGGAGACGTCACATGAGGATCCGATGTATATATAATTCTGTATGTGTATAATAAATTGTGAACCCTTGGCGATACTGTCTGACTGTCCCGTTATTATCGTTCTCCCGGGTCGTACCAAAGGAATAATTCAGAGAGATTATCACACACCACCCAGCCTGCACACACACGCACACGCACACTACCGGTCTGCCAGAACCGGACGAGGGTCCAGTACCTAGAGAAACACAACACCCTGCATTGACAGAATGGACCGGAGCTACTTCTAACCTGCAGAAACAGTACAGTAGCATATCAAAAGAGATTGCATGCAAGCTATCAAATAATTCAGGTGTCACGTCGACTCCGTGAAGTTTCAGATCTCTCGTTCCACCTCGTATCAGTTTGTTATTCCACCCGACCCATAATCAATAGTTATCCGTCTGACTGCACGGACCAACGATATAAAAGGACATCAGTGCTTTACACAGAGGATGCGACATTATAAATTAAGGCCTACTTCAAACCATTCCATATGATTTGGTTGTTAAAATGAAATAAAACTGTTAATATGAATGAACATGTTTTCAGTTCGCATGGGCAGTGCGCATTGGACTGGAGATTATGAAAGAGTCGTAGCCATGACTTATATTTCTGAAAATGCTACTGCTCCCCAAACAATCATTTTGGGCATGAAATGTTGAAGGATAAATGTAGATGTGATAATGATGTGCCGTGTTGGCTATGCCCAATGGGCCTACTGTACATTAGGCCTACTTCAGATTATGGTTCAAATATGATTCCCCCCCTTTTTTTTCTCTCATTTTTTTCGAGGTGTCCACTGGCAATGCCAAAGCAGTGGCATGCCCTCTTCAATCTGTCGTCTCCTCTCCTGAAGTAACGCTGAACGGTCGGACTGCAGATAGGAGAGAGCCGTGCGCCCAGGCGCAACTATAGGCTCCAACTTGGAGACGCATGTCATCTCTTATCCTATATTTCGCCTATAGCCTGCATCGACGTCTGCGTCATGGCTAACAGCCTGAAATGCAGCAAGTCGTGTGTTGTGGTAAAATGGATGCGCTTTATTAAAAATAATGGAGTCGTTGCTAACAGAAAATATTAATTTTCCACAATGATGCCATGCTCTCTGCTAGTCTGCGTACCTGGAGGCTACTATACATACACTGATACACACGGAATCAGTGCCAGACTTGGCACCTACTGTGGTAGGCTGATAAAGTGGAGACAGCCGTGCGCCCGGACGCAACTTGGAGTCTCCAAGTTACGCGCAGCTGTCCCGATCCAGTCTGGTACTAAATTTCGTTCGACAATCAGTACCAGATTTGTCGATTCTATCTGGCACTGATTGTGTGCAGATATACAGGCTAGTAACCCCCCAGGGACGCAGACGAGAAGAGAGCATCATGGCGATGGCATCGTTTGATGAACGACTGATCTTTAGCGTCTGCAACCACCCCATCATTTACAACAAGCAGCATCCATATTACTGCAGAAAGGAGATGCGTTTTGCAGCATTTGTGGCTATTGGTCGTGAGATAGACGTAGATGGTAAGTAGGCGAGATATAGCCTAACGTAGGATAAGATGGCATGGGATGGGTAACAGCATATGTTGGCACAATGCAAGGAAGGGTCTGTGCACCTCTATTAAATATAGGCAATTTGTTCCAAAATGTAAAAAAGGACATCAAAATGTGTTTAAGTGATTTGAACATGCTTAAATAAGACAATAAGGTCTAGTAATTCTAACATTTTTCTACATGTGTGCTTCGGAAATGCGCACCGGGAGCGCGCTAGCAAACTAGCCTCGAGTGCGCCCGGTGCGCATTTCCGAACGCGTGTAACTGTGCACAGATGCGATATTGTGATTTATTCTTCATTTGATCTGACTTTTTGGCGCACGCGCGTACACGTTCCCCACGCATCCAGTGAATAATAATATTATTCACTATGTGCTGTGCGCGTATGCGGGTCTCGCGTGTGCGCTGAAAAGCCTGGTGTAGCTCGGCCGCAATGATAGCGGCTACACCAGGTACGTGCGTCACGCGTCTACTCTGTGTAAAGTTCTGGCGTAATTGCTACAAATCCTCTATTTAAATTCATTTTCCCAATAAACAATACCTTGAAGGATGTAAGGCAATAATGATGCAGCATTGAGGCTATATGTCCAAATCATGGACGTATATTACTTAAGGTCATTTTCCAAATACTTCTAAATTTTGGACAAAATAGCCTATTTATGATCGAGGTGCCCACTCTGCTTGTATTCCTGTCGATATGTGTATCATACTGTGATTATACACTGCTTGGAATCAAGAAATGGTATAAGCCTACTTGATGTAAAAAAATATGAAAGAGAGATGCTTGTTGTATATGGATCAGGCATCATACAGTAGACTAGACTGCACTGTATGATGAGTAGAGTAAACTCAGACCTCTGCAGTGTATTGCCTTGGGCAACAATTTGAATAGGACAGAATACAAACCATGTTGATTGAGTGAATCATTCTTTAACGTTTTGATAGGCCTATATAGTACATATCTATACCAAATGGACAAAAAAACCTTTTTCCTGGGTGTCCCTTTGGATATCTGCCATGCTTCATTTCCGTGTCTTGCATACTCAGCACAAAAGTGCTTGGATAGGTGGGCAAGCCTCCGGAGCCAATATACCAGGACCAGGAGGGAGTTAAGAACCCCAAAAAGTGGCAGTGAGGGGAGGGTCACAAACAAATGGCCACTATATGACATAATGTCATTTCTGGAGCCCCACGTGACGGAGAGAGAAACGTCATCAAATTTTCCATCTCCAAATGGTAAGAGAAATATTTGTTATGACCGTTTTGAGGCAGCACACAACAGGCCAACGTTTTACAATATATCTTTCAACCTTTATAGACAGCAATCAGCAGCAGGCCAGCCAGGACTCCCAGGAGCCATTCTATGCTGAAAATGCAGGTAATAAATAATAACACACATGACTCGTGACGGTTTCCAAATTCAACACCAACCCTTAAAGAATTGTACACAATAAATATGTTTGGAACCTTTCTCAGATGAAACTCAGCATCAGCAGCAGTATGCAGCAGGTCCCAGGCACTTATTTGCCAACGGTGGTAAGATGCATATCACTCATGACTGTTTCCAAATTCAACACCAACCCTTAAAGAATTGTACACAATAAATATGTTTGGAACTTTTCTCAGATGAAATGCAGCATCAGCAGCACGTACGTCACAGCCGCCACCTCTTCCCTGACAGTGGTGAGACGCATATTACTCATGACTGTTAACAAATACAAGACTTAACACATATTTAGAGCCTTTTTTCCTTTTTGTAATTTACTTTTATTTGGGAAAAGAACAGATTATTACATTACAGTGTTTTGCTTTTCTATTCAGTCTTTGTGCCGAAGAGCCTCTGCTCCATTATTTGTCGCACACCTTTCGTTAACATGTATTGTGAACTTGCATTTCCAGAAGACCTTTGTAAAGTCATGAGAGAATCCTAGGATGATTCTAGTTCTAAGCATCTGTACACTTTTAATAGTGCTGATTTTACCTTATCTATGATGACATTTCTGGAAATGTGTTGTAGTTCATGTATTTGTTTATCTTTTGAATCTTGGGAATTCTGAACCTCCATTTTCTTTCCCATTTGTTAATAGACAGAAGTCTGCCTCCATATCAGGTGCCCAGCTCGCCGTTTCCTGCTGAAAGAGGTAATATATGCATGTTAATCATAACAGTTTACAAACAACACCAATCCAAACCATACAGGTGTACACAATATATGTTTGAATCTAACTCCATAGAAAGAAGTGTGCCGCTTCACCACGTCCTCCACCCCTACATTGATGACAGTGGTAAGAGAATTATGTATATTAGTAATAAGACAACTAATTACAAATTCAACATCAAGCCATGAAGCTGTATTCAATAACATGTTAACCCTTACTTTACAGATGCCACTCAGATTTCCAGGCAGGACATGTTTGCTGTTGAAAGGGGTAAAAATATTAATCAGAACAAATGTTTACAAGAAAAACAAAATCAATAAATGTTTGAACCTTACTTCATAGAAGGGAGCCGGCAGAAGCTTTCTTATTCCTTCGTTGCTCTAAATGTTAAGACATGAAACCTTACTTTAGACTTTATACAATTTCAGAGCCAACTCAACGTGGAGCTGACATGGACGTGGCAAGGTCACCAGCAGCCTTTGAGGATGATGACCCAGAGTACACCATCGACTTGGTGTACCTGAATTTACCAGGTAACATGTGATAGTTATCCAAATAACTAAATTACACTTTGCTAGAGTTTTAGGTTTTGTCATAAGAAAGCCACGACGGAACTCCAAACATTTGAGAGTTGGATTAAAGTTGCTAAAGAATCCAGAATAATCTCCTCATGTACAGAAAGAGGAGCAAACGCCAAAAAGATTCCATCAATGTATCCTAAATGTAGTTGTGCTTTAGGGCTTACAAATCCAATAGAAAGGTCTACTGACATGTTTGCAACATTACCTAATAGAGGACGAGCCCAGCCAGTCCCAGTCTCTGCTGTCAGCGCCAGCCAGGGAGCGAGGTCCACAGCCTGCTGAACGTGGTAAGATGTACAGACAAGACATTGACATTTAGAAATGAAACAAAAGAAAAACAAGCTCAATATCATATGATTAAACTTCTTCATAGTTGCCAGTCACAGCGCACCACGGCCAATCCCAGCCAGCCAATCAGCAGGGCAGAGTTGGTCAGCAGACCACAGACCCATCACCCCTGGACCCGGGTCTGGGTATATGCAGTCCCCAGCTGGTGAAACTGGTAAGGTGTAAAAGACAGTCATTGACATTTACAAATGCAACAAAAACTATTATAGCTCAATATCATATTATGATTAAACTTTACTTCATAGCAGCCAAAAGGGGGAAAGGGTCCAGTCGACCGCCGACCTCAGTACCTGGGTACCAGGCAGGTCACCGGCCCATGCTGTACACAGCTGCTGAAAGTGGTAAGACATTCCAAATGAAGCCATTTCCATTTAAGAATCTAACCCAAAAACAATTCAAGGTCTATATCAAATTGTGATTAAAACTAACTTCATAGAGGTCAGCCACACTGCCACCAGCTGTGCAACAGCGAGAGGGAGAGGGAGAGGCAGAGGCAGAGGCAGAGGACATCTGACTGGACCACAGGCCTCTGCAGGGTCGGCAAACCAGCAGTGGTCCAGTCAGGTGACTGGACCACAGGCCTCTGCTGTGGTTGAGCAGCCTGTGCCATCAGCTAGTGGAAATGGTAAGATCTTTAGACAACTCATTGGGATTTGCAAGTCAAACACCAAATAATACAAGCTCTATATAATGCTATTAAATCTTACTTCATATCAGGCAGTCACACCTACAGGCAATGGTTGTGTAATACAATACAAAGTCAATGTAATAAATGGTTGAACCTTTGTTGAATAGGATCCAGTCAGCAGCAGCAGACGGCCTCTGGGTCTGGGCAGGGTGCAGCACAGGGTCAGAACCTCACAGGATCCGAACAGCAGCCCAACGCCTTCGAGCGAGATGTGCTGCACCAGCTGAGGGACGGACGGGACCTGAAACCCGACACGCACCATTTTGTTTATTTTATAGGCCATGAAATGGATAAGCTCACAGCCAGGTCCAAAAACAAACTTCGCCTGGCTATCCACCAGGCACTGGCGGACGCACAAGAGAGCGACCAAAGAAACGCTGACAACACGCAGTGAAGGCCGTCGGGATCGGGAGTCGAGCCCGTGGCACACTGCCAGACTGGATCACCAGCCAAGGTGCCTGGACCACTGAGCCACGGCCATATTTTTTTTTTTGTACAGCAGATGTACATGTTTGCACTGAGCAATGACAGTGGGGAATGGGAGAATACAGATTATTACATGTTACTAGTTATGACAATTATTTTGTATTTGATGTATTACCATGTTTTTGTTTTTTTCAGAATCAATTCCTAATTCCTATGTTAATGTAATCCTTATTTGACTTTTTTTTTGTCATGAATTAAAAATTGGCAGAGGGGTGGCTAGACAAGTGTGTGTGTGTGTGTGTGTGTGTGTGTGTGTGTGTGTGTGTGTGTGTGTGTGTGTGTGTGTGTGTGTATGTGTGTGTGTGTGTGTGTGTGTGCGTGTGTGGTTACTCCCTCTGTCCGTAGCCTGAAATGCATGCCTTTTCCTTTTTTTAATGAGCCTATAAGTGACTATTAAATGTACTCACTGTTTTTCTTCACAGATATTTGATAATATCCAAAAACAAAACAACCTTCTGTTGTAGTTTGTCAGTGAAATAATCTTCCACAGGAATTCTGTCAATTCTGTCAATAGATCCATGGCCTGACCATGTCTCATTTGCATATTTGGTTACGTTTACAATGTCCTGTGGGGAACGCTATCCGGACCAAAAGAAATAAGCAACAATTAAGCATTTGGTCCCTCTCAGCAAATTTAGTTTGAACCATGTCTAAAAGTAAATCCGGAAATCTGGAACAACATATTTTGAGATGGGTGTCGGAAGCCAAATACATATAATTCTAGGGGTCGTAGTTTCAGGACCACTGACATAGAAACATAGGTTTTTCATGATTTCGAAAACATTTTGTAGAATCGAGCTGAAGTCTTAATGGGTTCATTTGCAAGGAGTGCACATTATGACAGCACAGTGTCACTGTATCTCACCGAGGCATGGGCAGCTTTATAGCCTGCAGGCTGGAGAAGGCTGTCTGGTACTGGGAGATCCACTGGTCAAGGTCAGAGAGCCTGGAGAAGGCCGTCTGGTACTGGGAGATCCACTGGTCCAGGTCAGAGTACCTGCACACATGTTCACACGTATTTTTATAATCTCTGGACATACAGTAGCATATCTGCAGTGGCTGGGGAGGTGGTATCCAACCACAGCAGTATATCCAATCTTACTAACAGAGTTACACAGGCAGACACATCATTTCCTGACCTTTGCTCTAGAGATCAGGTGGTCTGGTCCCTCCAGGAAGGCCTCCTCTTTGAGCAGCTTGGCCTAGATCTTATCCACTTGGCACATTCTGCAGAGATAGGTGGACATGAATCAAAGACAGCAGATGTACATGTTTGCACTGAGCAATGACAGTGGGGAATGGGAGAATACAGATTATTACATGTTACTAATGCTTTAACAGGGACGTTACCTCGGATGGTAGTTTATTTTGTAGCTGCACTAGGAATCCTTTGGTTTGTCAGCGTGACGTAGGTCAGCTGTGGAAGTAGGAGGAATAGTGTGTAGCTCATGGGGACACTGCTCACTGTAGACTGATCATCAACTTCTCGTGTCAACTCAGCTGTGATGAGGGACTTTGGTATGAGGACGCTTTTGCAAATGTAGTGATATTATTTACCAGTGGCATGGTGTCTGGATAAGAGGAAGAGAAAAATCAATCGCAATGTTAACACACAATCAGAAAGGACATGTAACAACTTAGTTCAGGTATATATAAACTTAAAAAGCATGTGTATACTGATTTCAGTGATAAGACAGTATATGTCCAAGCTCAGTGTGTTCAATAATGTCAGTGGGGAGATTGATAATGCATATTACTACATGTTACTACACGTCACCTTATTAAACTAATTGCCTAAGTCATTTTTTCAAGGTTTTCAGGAAACACAAAAAACTGTGCCAAATGTAGAATATATTATATTTCTTAATTATTTCAATCCCAAACAATATGAAAAAATATGACTATTGACATACAAATAAAGGTGTATGTCAATCATGTAACATGTAAGGATAAAATGACTTAGGCCAATATCTGAACATATCTATTTTAACTTAGGCAATTATAAACGTTATTTAGGCCAAATTACTTCTGCAGTAAGTGACTTAGGCAAAATGTTTTATTCCAATTATTTTTAATAGACCATGGTTTAGGGTCAGCCACAGTGTTTAAAATAATATCAGAGCACAAAGACATTTGACACTGAAGGGGAGTGAATAGGAGTGAATGGGAGTGAATGGGACTGAATGGGAGGTACTGTTACTATTGGACTGATACTATGGGAGTGAACGGGACTGAATGGGAGTGACAGTCCCATAGTAACAGTACCTCCCATTCACTCTCCCATTCCTCCCATTCAGTCCCATTCACTCACATTCAGTCCCATTCACTCCCTTTCACTCTGAATGGGAGTGAATGGGAGTGACAGTCCCATAATAACAGTACCTCCCATTCACTCCGATTCAGTCCCATTCACTTTTATTCACTCCCATTCAGTCACATAGTAACAGTACACCCCATTCACTCCCATCGTATCAGTCCCATAGTAACAGTACCTCCCATTCAGTCCCATTCCCTCCCATTCAGTCCCATAGTATCAGTCCCATAGTAACAATACCTCCCATTCAGTCCCATTCCCTCCCATTCAGTCCCATAGTAACAATACCTCCCATTCAGTCCCATTCCCTCCCATTCAGTCCCATAGTATCAGTCCCATAGTAACAATATCTCCCATTCACTCCCATGCACTCCCATAGTATCAGTCCCATAGTAACAGTACCTCCCATTCAGTCCCATTCAGTCCCATAGTATCAGTAACTCCCATTCACTCCCATAGTAACAGTACCTCCCATTCAGTCCCATTCACTCCCATAGTATCAGTAACTCCCATTCATTCCCATGGTATCAGTCCCATAGTAACAGTACCTCCCATGCACTCCCATGCACTCCCATAGTATCAGTCCCATAACTAAAAAACATTGCATGGATGCACCTGGGACGTATCCTCAGTGATGTATCCTGAGTTCAACAGGGTTTCGGGTCTCTCAACATCATACCCCTCACTCAGGTGACCCAGCCGGGGTTGATCAAGTCCCGACCTACGTCCCAGTAGCTACCCTCAATCAGTCCCACTAGGGAAAAACCAGGGGCACACAATCCGTTGGAACTATTCCAGAACTACTCTGCCAGGGCTGGGAGGTACACTTCTGGCAGATGGAGGGACTAGGCTCTGTGGGTTGTCTCCTGGCCGGGCCCCTCCTACAGTACGTCTCACCAGGTCCACTCCTGCTCTCACCAGGAGTAGAGCGAGGACCTGTGCGTTGCACCAGAGTCCCAGCACCAGACAGTTCATTCAGGAGTGGTGGGCAATGGTTCTGCAGGGTCATGGTTCTGCGGTTCCGCTTGCTGCTTGCATGGCCCTCCCAAAGGCCTCACCGAGGGTTGTTGGGCTTCATCCTCACGGAGGACACAGGCTGGGGCGCTAACCCACACTGCTCACCCGGGTGCCGTCTACATTCCGGCTGTCACCCGTCTCTCCGGTGGTCACCAGACTATACCTGGTTGTCACATAGTCTATTGGTATGAGTCACTATAAATAGAAGAACTATAACTAAAAAACATTGCATGGATGCACCTGGGATGTATCCTCAGTGATGCATCCTGAGGTCAACAGGGTTTCGGGTCTCTCAACATCATACCCCTCACTTAGGCGACCCAGCCGGGAGTGATAAAGTCCCGACTTACGTCCCAGTAGCTACCCTCAATCAGTCCCACTAGGGAAAAACCAGGGGCACACAATCCGTTGGAACTACTCCAGAACTACTCTGCCAAGGCTGGGAGGTACACTTCTGGCACACGGAGGTACTAGGCTCTGTGGGTTGTCTCCTGGCCGGGTACTGTTACCCATAGTAACAGTACCTCCCTTTCACTCCCATTCAGTCCCATCACACCCATAGTATCAGTCCCATAGTAACAGTACCTCCCATTCACTCCAATGCACTCCCATAGTATCAGTCCCATAGTAACAGTACCTCCCTTTCACTCCCATTCAGTCCCATTCACTCCCATAGTATCAGTCCCATAGTAACAGTACCTCCCATTCACTCCCATGCACTCCCATAGTATCAGTCCCAATGTCCCATAGTAACAGTACCTCCCTTTCACTCCCATTTAGTCCCATGCACTCCCATATTATCAGTCCCATAGTAACAGTACCTCCCTTTCACTCCCATTCAGTCCCATGCACTCCCATAGTATCAGTCCCATAGTAACAGTACCTCCCTTTCACTCCCATTCAGTCCCATGCACTCCCATAGTATCAGTCCCATAGTAACAGTACCTCCCTTTCACTCCCATTCAGTCCCATGCACTCCCATAGTATCAGTCCCATAGTAACAGTACCTCCCTTTCACTCCCATTCACTCCCATTCTATCAGTCCCATAGTAACAGTACCTCCCTTTCACTCCCATTCAGTCCCATGCACTCCCATAGTATCAGTCCCATAGTAACAGTACCTCCCTTTCACTCCCATTCAGTCCCATGCACTCCCATAGTATCAGTCCCATAGTAACAGTACCTCCCTTTCACTCCCATTCAGTCCCATGCACTCCCATAGTATCAGTCCCATAGTAACAGTACCTCCCTTTCACTCCCATTCAGTCCCATGCACTCCCATAGTATCAGTCCCATAGTAACAGTACCTCCCTTTCACTCCCATTCACTCCCATTCTATCAGTCCCATAGTAACAGTACCTCCCATTCAGTCCCATTTTGAAAGGTGTGTTAAAATGGCCTAAGTCAGATTTTATTATGACTTAGGCAAAATAATATGGCCTAAGTCTCCCTCTTGACATAGGCCATTGTTTTAATAGGGTGTAACAGGAAGGCCTTTTACATTAGGGCTTGGGCGAGTTTACCAGAGGTGGCCAGCATCACCAGGTTGTGATTTAGGCAAAAAAAAAAAATTGGCAAAAAATGACTTAGGCAATTAGTTTAATAAGGTGACGACTACTGCTTCACAGGGACATTTACCTGGGATCATAGTGTCATCTGTCACTGCATATATATTTCCATTGGCCAATCCTACGGTTCACTGCAGCACAACAGTCAGTGTGAGGGGGTGGTCAGGAGGTGTCTATGAACTCCACGTTTAAAGGCTTGAAGGCCATTGGCTGTGATGGAGTCAACTACATGCTCTGGTAGGCTGTTCCACCCACAGACAGCTGTGTGGAGAAAGGTTCTGTCCAATGTGCGTGTATTGGAGCCTAGGGGGGAGGGGGGGGTGTTGGAGCTGTGCCATATAAGGTGGGTGTTTCGCCATCTGATTTGTGGTGGAGGGAGCATGTCCTGGAGGTCCCTAGGGCAGTGGGGGGGGGCATTTTGTAAAGGACTGTAGCAGCAGAAATGTGTCTTCTGTGGCTATGGCTGTCGATGTTGAGTGTTGTACTGGCAGTGTCCTCCTGGTCAACTCAAATTATTTTTATTATTCCTCTGAATATTTTCAAGTAGACTGAGATTTGTAGGTGGAGCACTCATCATGGAGTGAGGCATACTCCATGACACTGTGGACCTGTAGCTTGTAGACAGTTGCTTGTAACAGTGCTGTTAGCTTCTGACCGGGCCGGATGGAGATTTTGGTCATTTTGGTCTATTTGGTCTATTTTGACTGCAGGATGTCCAGCTCATTTGTGGTGGTCATCCACTGTCAGGTGAAATAAGGGATGTCATGTGTACATTCAATTTCGGGAGGATACCTTTGCGTTTGCATCACATGGGGAGACGGGCACACAGACAGCCATTAAGCAGTCATTAACAGATGTGGGTCAGGATCCAGTCGCATAGAGTTCAAGAATAGTAGGGGCTCAAATTCCTGCTGCAGCCTTCAAATCCTCATTCCCAGCTGTTGTGATGCTCCTGGAATGGCAGCATGTGTCTGGTCCTCCGTAGAGGTGTTGGATCGCACTTCGTCTGGAACCTCCCCCTTGAGCTGTCCGCCATGGGTGACCCTACCAGGAGCAAAGCTCCCGACGGCATAGCTCTCAGGTTCATTGGAACTCACAAGCTTCTCCACCACTACAAGGTGACGATCCAAGGAGAAGACAAATTAAATGGAGAAGAAAATGGAACCTCCCCTTTGACCTTACCGCCATGGGTGACCCTGGACGGCATCGCTCTCAGGTTCATTGGAACTCACAATCTTCAAACTAAAAAGGACAAAAAAGAAGAAAATGGAACCTCCCCTTTGACCTTACCGCCATGGGTGACCCTGGACGGCATCGCTCTCAGGTTCATTGGAACTCACAATCTTCTAACTAAAAAGGACAAAAAAGAAGAAAATGGAACCTCCCCTTTGACCTTACCGCCATAGGTGACCCTGGACGGCATCGCTCTCAGGTTCATTGGAACTCACAATCTTCAAACTAAAAAGGACAAAAAAGAAGAAAATGGAACCTCCCCTTTGACCTTACCGCCATGGGTGACCCTGGACGGCATCGCTCTCAGGTTCATTGGAACTCACAATCTTCTAACTAAAAAGGACAAAAAAGAAGAAAATGGAACCTCCCCTTTGACCTTACCGCCATGGGTGACCCTGGACGGCATCGCTCTCAGGTTCATTGGAACTCACAATCTTCTAACTAAAAAGGACAAAAAAGAAGAAAATGGAACCTCCCCTTTGACCTTACCGCCATAGGTGACCCTGGACGGCATCGCTCTCAGGTTCATTGGAACTCACAATCTTCAAACTAAAAAGGACAAAAAAGAAGAAAATGGAACCTCCCCTTTGACCTTACCGCCATGGGTGACCCTGGACGGCATCGCTCTCAGGTTCATTGGAACTCACAATCTTCTAACTAAAAAGGACAAAAAAGAAGAAAATGGAACCTCCCCTTTGACCTTACCGCCATGGGTGACCCTGGACGGCATCGCTCTCAGGTTCATTGGAACTCACAGAGCTGTATTTTGCGTGTCTTAAGTACCAGGTCTTATTCCCTAACTTGAGTAAACTAAAGACCTGGAGGCGTGATCAATGCTCTCTGGCCACTCTGAATAGCCAAATGGCATTGATCACGCCTCCAGGTCTTTAGTTTACTCAAGTTAGGGAATAAGACCTGGTACTACACTGGTAAGACACGCAAAATACAGGCCATAATCTTCAAACTAAAAAAATAATAATAAAGACACAGGGGATTACAAATGGCGCTCTTGCCACGGCACCGCACCGGCTGGAGAGTTAAAGTACTCCCTGAAAGTGTTTTGCACTTGGAGACCATCAAAGTTCCTCCTGACTGCTCCCCCTGCAGCAAGCGACGGCTCCACTGGAGGCATGTGGGCTGCGTCCTGCTGGCCCCATTTGATGAAGTTGTGGAGGACGGTGGTAGCCTTCACAACCTTCTCAGCGTGGTCAGGGTTGAGCTCGATGACTCCGTGGAACACTCTGAACTTCGTCACCAGCACACCAAAGGCACTCTCCACAACATGCCGTGCGCGGGACAGCCGGTAATTGTAAACACGGTGGGTGTCCGTGCGGAGCGACTGACGTGTGTATGGGCGAAGCAGGTTCTGGCGCAGAGGGAAAGCCAAATCCGCCACAAAGGCGTACGGAAGTGGCCCCAGGTGCTCAGCATTTTGGAGCGGGGCATCATCGGGAAGGTCCAGTGTACCCCTCGTCAGAGCCCGCCCAAAATGAGACACTGCAAGTACTCCACCGTCACTGCCACCCCCATACGCACCTACGTCGACCACACGGAACAAGCCAAGAGCATCCACCACAGCCAGCAGGACAATTGAAAAGTGCCCTTTGTAGTTGTGGAAGAGCGATCCTGATCTGTCGGGTGCCTTGATGGCAATGTGTTTGCCATCTATGGCACCCACACAGTGAGGAAAGTGCCACTTCTCACCAAATACATCGGATATAGCCTTCCAATCATCCTTCTTTGGCACAGGCATGAAGTCCTCAGCCATGGTGTTCCAGATGGCAGCTGCCACAGTGGGCACAATGCCAACCACAGTGGAGCGGCCAACACGGAAACTGTTGGAGATGGCCAGGTAGTTGTGCCCAGTGGTAAGATACCTGTAAAATAGGTAGAGACAATAATCACAACGTTAACACACAATCTGAACTGACATGTTACAAGTGATGTTGATAAGATAATGTTAGCTCTGCATTATTAATATTACAGAACCTCAGCATCCATATATACCGGATCTATAATCATAATGGCATTGCTTTAATAGTGGCTCTGGAGAACAATGGCATGGCTGAATGATGAAATCATTTGTTCAAAAGTAGCCCACAGCAACTATTGAGTGCACAAATTAACATCCTTTTCAGATGGTCGACATTTCTGAATTAAAAGTTATATATATAAAAAAAACAGTTTATACATAATGCATCTATAATATGACAGTTTAATGTTTCCCACGACATTCAAATGTTTAACCCATTTAGACCTCTCAAAGGGGTGGCGCCACATTTTTACGATTTTTCAAAAATAGCAGACCTACAAGCTCGTAGCACGCTATGAGCTTGTAGATCTGATATTTTTCAATAGCTAAATTATAACATAATGTTTAAAACACCAAAAGGGGTTCCCGCCCAAAATGGGTTAAGCAGAAGGGGGTTCGAATAGGAAGGAAGACACTGGAGCATCAGACAGTTTGAGAACATTTTGATCATAATAATTATGTATAGGTCACATCTTCGTCATGACCTGACAAAGATGTGCCCTATACTTATCATTTTTTACCTTCACCCTGTGTGTGCATTAAAAAGGGCTTGAACTGTCTGTGATGCTCCAGTGTCTTCCTTCCTATTCAAATGTTTAACTTTGGAATTAAACAGATCTTATATCAGAGTCTGCATACTATTTCAATAGTCCTGAGAATAAATGTCATTTGTCCCAAAGTGACAGTTTGTTTCAAAAAGCTTTATACCATGTTCTAGCATAACGATGCAAAGTGACATAGCTCTGTTTGCAAAATACTGCACCTCCTCCAACTGCATATACTTCCCCCATTTTCACCTTTTTTTAGTGTATTGTGACACTTGCTTTGGCAATGTAAACATTTGTTTTCTCATGCCAATGAATCTCCTTTGAATTGGAATTGGATTATGATCTGTATGATTGCTTTTACAGTGGTGGTTCTCAAAGTGAGAAGTGTGTTGCAAAATGTGTTAATATAGCATCAGAATCACTTGAACGCCTTTAACCCGGTGATTTGCTTTTTGTTTTCATTTTTGTAACACAAATCTTGCATGTTAGCCCATGATTGTGATATCGTCCGAATCGGGGGAAAAAACGCTACGAGTCTAATCTTGGGCTACTTGCATGGGGGTTCCCTAGCCCTGGTCCAGTGCGTCATGACGCACTGGACCAGGGGGTTCCCAACACATCTTTTCACATGGGGATCCTCGGCAGAAAATCATATTAATTAATATGGAGTTTGACATGTTAAAGTGTAAGACCTGCTGCTTTACAGTAGGTAACTATATAAGCTATAAAAAGCCATTTGAACAGAGCTGGACATTTTTATGTTGCCCGCCTGCCTCAAGCAATAGCCAAATAGCCAAAATATAGGATTTTATTTTTATTTTTCATTAGCACTGGATGAGAGCACGGACGTACGCAGCTGCTCATTTTTGTACAGTATGTACAGTACAAGCACTATGCAGCTCTGTAGTGGCCCTCACAGGAAAAAGTTTGGGGACCCCTGGCCTATATAATATTATCTTTCATCCTCACATCCATTTACATTCCTGGTGCTGTTATGATTTCCAGCTTACAGTAACATATTTAAGTCAACATGGCATTCCTTGCTGCACACGTTAGCTGATTGGCGAGTTAACGATGCATTTACTAGGTGGGTAATCAACAAAATGAACGTAACATAGTTACTGTAGTAGTTACCGTAAACAGATAGCAAGACGTTCAGCGGGAGGTATAGCTTCCCTGTAGAAAGTGTCTTGCTTCTGGATGTCTGGAGTCACCCTCGCCAGCAGGAAATCGAATTGTTGGATAGACATCCTGAATTCCTGGTGGAAACGGGTTTCATCCCTCCGTAGCTCCCAATAAAGTTGGTGACCGTCCCCGAGTTGTTTCCGAACTCGGAAGATCGGATCGACCCACACTCGCCTCCTTCTACGGACCGGAGGGGCCATTTGAATCTCCCTCGCTCGTATTCTCTCCTCCTCCTCCTCCTGCCTCAATCTCCTAGCCACAAGCTCTCTCTGGCGCGTCTCCCTCTCCCTCTTTCTCCTCGCCACCAACATCGCCAGGACAAGAGCCCTCTTTCTTCTCCAAAAAACCATTTTTTCACCACACACAACCAACAAGCTACTGTCTCCGGCAGCTAACAGCAGCAACAACAACAGGCAACAAACACGTGGATCTGTTTCCGCATGTCCTCGCACCGCCCACGCAGGCACGCACCGCCCAGATTACGCAAAGCATTGTGGTACATTGATGCGACAAACGACAAGACTGATTAAACCATAAAACATTGATTAGACGCTTGTCGTGTAGGTGTGACAGGCGCCTTAGAGTTGGTGATGATATTATCACACGGAAGGATCAAATTACCTACCTAGGTTCCATCCTGGAGGCCAATCTTTCCGGTGATAAGATGGCCACCAACGTAATCAAAAAAGTCAATCAAAGAACAAGATTCCTCTACAGGATCTCCTCACTGGTCGACAAAAACACCTTGAAGACCTTAACAGGAGCCCTTGTACAAGGTTTCTTTGACTATGCATCCACCTCCTGGTACCACAGCACCTCAAAGGCCCTTAAAACAAGGCTCCAGACCTCCCAAAACAAACTGGTCAGGCTCCTACTTGGCCTCACCCCCCGAACCCACCTCACCCCTGCCCACTTTGACAGGCTGGGATGGCTTAGGGTCGACGACAGAGTACAGCATCTTGCAATGGGTCTGGTCCACAAGATTAGATACACCACCAAGATACCCATGTACCTGTCTAAATACTTCCTTAATGTAAACGAAGTCCACACCCACAACACCAGAGGGAGTGCAACAAACCATGTACAACCCAGATTCGGCACAAACAAGGGACTAAATTCTTTTCGCTCCTATGCGACCAAAATGTGGAACGCCCTACCAACAGTCATTAAGACATGTGAATCCCTTGGCTCCTTCAAAACTGCTCTCAAAGGGCACCTACGGATGGCTGCAATTCGAAACTGGCCTCTGTAAAAGCTGAATTTGTATCTGGATTGTACTATGTTTGTGTATGGACGTGGTGTTGGGTGCCTGCACATATGCACACATGGCATCAACGCATGGTGTTGTGTGCAGGCGCCCTACACTCTGTCTTTGTACTATGGATTGTACTATGTTTTTGTATGGACGTGGTGTTGGGTGCCTGCACATATGCACACATGGCATCAACGCATGGTGTTGTGTGCAGGCGCCCTACACTCTGTCTTTCGTTTTCTTTTCTTTTATCCCCCTGTTCCCCTCACTGTATATATACTTTTTTTCCCTTTTCGCTTCCTATATGATGAATTCCTGTTCTGTTCTTTAACTACATAGAAGTGTCTATTTGTTTGTCTCTAAATGTTTTGATGAATTGAACAATGTGGACCCTGTTGTAAACAAGTGTAAGGCTTAATTGGGTCGTCCACTCACAGTTAACAGTCTTTGTATTGAGTTTGTGCTTGAAATGTACTGTAATTCTGCAAACTGTTAATAAAGATTTCAATCAATCAATCAATCAATTGCAATCGTCCTTACGACACAAAAAGTCTCTCTTGCACAGCCCGTCATGGATATCCAGACATTTAAAACAAGCTTTTGCCTTTTTTGCCTGGGCCCTCTTATCCACCGCACTGGCATCTCGAAACGACTTGCAGCGATATAGCCCAGTATGGCCGGCCTTTCCGCACATGTCGCAAAGAACCTGAGAAGAGTTGCTCCTGGTTTCGTTCACCGTTGCTTTAGTGAATGCACGCCTCTCTTGCCCTCTGTCCCCTGCTTTATCACCCGGCTTGCTGCGGCCCTGTGGCTCACCCCCCCTGGTGGATGCCGGTCTCATGGCCTGTAACTGCTCCTGTTGTGTCAAAACTGTCTTCTGATCACGCAGGAATTGCAATAGTTTATCAAACCGATTTCGTGTGGTGACATTGTTCATTGCGTCGCACCGAAATAAGAGCCACCGCTCCTGCATACTGGGCGGTAACTTCCCCTCGAGTGCTCGGACCACCAACTGGTTGTTAATCGCATCTTCACAACGCAAGTCTGTGAGGTCACACAACGCCCTCTCCACGGTCTGGATCAGTTGTAATGCCTCCCTTGGCTGGTTGCTGCGCACCACTGGCAATTCTTGTAACTCCATAATGATGTCATCAGCGATATGCGAAACGTCTCCATACCTATCCTCCAGAGCACGGAAAACATCTTCCGCATCACGACAATAAAACAGTCTGAGCTCGTTCTTCACTGCGTCGGCAATACTGTCCAGCAGGTGAAACAACCGTAACTCACGAGAGCCCGATGGCTCAGCCAAGGACTGCAGGTTATTCCAGTTATCCTTCCAGCGGTAGTAGCTCCTTCTGTCCCCACTGAACTTGGGCAAGCTCAGTGGTGCAAGCGCTAACCTCGGCGCTACTGCCCCCATCGAACGGGCAGAAGCACCTGAAACGTTCATGGACACAGTGGTAGACTGCCTCACTCCGCCATCCCTTGGTGGCGCGACAAACGGAGAATTAGACCCATGAGGGTTACTGTCCGGTTGCCCCACAAACGCTCTTGATAGTAGCTTCGAACGAGCCCCACCGTAGGCTTGCGACGACGTGGGCGCTCCATGCTGCTGCTGAGAACGACGGTCACCGTAGTCTCGTGATGAAGCAAACACTCCATGCTGCTGCTGAACACGAAGGTCACCGTAGTCTCGTGATGAAGCAAGCACTCCATGCTGCTGCTGAACACGAAGGTCACCGTAGTCTTGTCTCAAAGCAGGCGCTCCATGCTGCTCTTGTCTTGTAGCAAACGCTGCTCTCTGCTGCGTTGGATGTGAGTCAGCGTAGCCTGGATATGAAGCCGACGCTCCTTGCTGCTGCTGAGACCGATGGTCGCTGTAGCCTAGCGATGGAGGAAGCGGCCGATGCAGTGGGGTACTTGTATCTAGCCCCGAGAACGGCTCTCGCTTCGGTGCTCGAGATGGCAGGTCCGGAAGTGGCCGATGCAGCAGGGTGCTAGTGTTTAGCCCCGGCGGCGGAGACGGCTCTCGCTTCAGTGCTTGAGATGGCGGGTCTGGACCGCTCTGCGTTGTCCCAGTAACTAGCCCGCCACCACTCTCTCCCATGGCTAAATCAGCCTGCTTGCCTTGGGGACTAGATGATCTCGAGCCGTCTGCCTCCTGGACCACGGTAGCGTGAACACGACTCTCATCGTCGCCACATGACTCGTAGCTGTCCCCAACACTCACATTGCTCTCCCACTGACCAGAGGGGTTCACAACAATCCTCTTCCCCAACGCTCGTAAAGCCACCTCTGCCCTCTCCTTGTACTCCATGCAGCATCTCTCCATGTCAACAACATTGTCATCATGAACCAAAGGTGCCCAAGTTAATCCATACTCCTCCAGACATGCTGCCTTGCACTCCATTTGATTCCGCAATGATGCATACTCCTCAGAAGAGACTCCTCCTCCCTGGGTGCACTGCTGCTCGAGCAGTTCAACAAAGCGCCTGACATTGTCTCCATGGGAATCGAATTGGTTGGAGACATGCTTGTTCCACAAAATTTCCTTGATTTTAAAGTCAATGTCAAAAAACTTTGAGGTTCTGTCATCCAACCTAGCCCTCTCCTCCCCAATGTCCTGAGATGAAACAGGAGAGTCCTCCATTGCAGCACAGCATTTGAAACTGGCATGCATGAATTCTTCATAATCATGCTTAAGTGCATAATGTTCAGCCTTTAAATCGTTCACACTTAGTCTCTTCATCATATGTGAAACAGCATCAGCCCTCTTGTTAAACATTGCCTCTGCCTGCGCTCGGCTGTCTTTAAGGTCCCCCATCACATCCATCAACATGACGAGGCTTTTAATAAGAACAAAAAAGATGAAAAACGTTGGTAGGAACCAAAATCAAACGTTGGTAGGAACCAAAGTCAATTGGTAGTAGTTGCACGACGGACCTATTTGGACGGCACACGTACTCCCGTTGTCTTACCGTTGTATCCGGGTTCCCATTCAGCTGCTTCCGGTTTGCGGCTCCGTATCCGGCCGGCGTTTCCGGTTCGCGGACTTGTTTACATGCAAAGCAGCTACCTAGTAGGCCTATCTAGCAGTAGCCTTAGCGACAAGCAGTACGTCTAACTCTAGCATGGTATCAAGAAAAGTCAATGAGCTGTGCAACCCGGCATGATACACTAATAAAAGTCAATGCACCGACAACTTCCACGGTAGAAAAATGCACTTTAGCAGGTTAGCTTAGATCCATCACAACGTAGCGGCGTTAGCTTCGTAGCATAGCAAAGTTAGCTTCATCAAGGTAGCAATGTCAATGTATTGGATAGCTTCTAGCATAGCAACGTTAGCTTTGGCAAAGAACAAACAGCAAACGGCTTATCCTATACCGATCGCCTAACAGTCACAAGCACAACAACCATGAACTTTATTTTTGATGAATGCTTTGTTGCTTTTGAGCGCCGTCGATCAGCCAGTTGACTGGGGTTGTTTGAAACGGTAGCGGCTCCGTTCGCTCCCGACTCCCGTCCACTAGTCCGACAAGGGCTGCCGTTAGCTCCGTTGACGTGATCAGCGCTCCACTCCGTACCACCGTCGCTGTTGCGTTCCAACTCCACGCGCTCCTCGTGGTTTGTTGGAAAACACGACCTGGCCTCGCTCCTCCGGGCAAAGCTGGTAGCACCTTCCTTTGTCTCGACCGCAATCCTCTCTCTCCGATAAGAGGCTAATGGCGGCGAGATGATGCTAAACACTGTCCTGCCGTGCGCTCTCTTCACACGGGCTGTCCATTGTTTTAATTACTGTACGGAAATCACTAGACTCAATCGTAATCTAATAATTTTAGCCCTCCGTCGAGGCGATCATCTGTCTGGGACAATGTTAAACTACTCGGCAAATACACCGCAGGCTAGCAAGCAACACCGAGGCAACTCAATCACTATAGTTTGTTAAATTTATTACACACACACATTCACAACATAAACACACATGAGCTAAATCAAACTGAACTTTGTTTAGTGACGTAAATAAGCCAAACCCGTAGCAGCCGTTAGCAGCAAAAGCAGTGGTAGCAGTTAAAAAGCAGTAAAAGCAGGTAATTAAAACAAAAGGCATCCAGATCAGACGAAATACACTCGGAGACTGACCACTGACGGTACTGACCCTTGTTCCACGCAGTTTGCGCATGCGCATTGGAGCCTAGCTGTAAACACTTAAATCCACAAGTTATGTTCATAACGGGATATGAACACATGCACTCACGCTAATATAGAAAATAATAACTAAATATAAACATTAAACGCAAAATTGGTACAGGGCTCAAAACCACCAGGAAAGGGTTTCACTATAGAATAGAAACACGCAGTAATACTTATATAAAAATATATATAGGCAACCTGGGCCTGTACACACAGTATAAAACGTGACATACATATAACTAACCAGATTGATTACCACACCCTTTATGTTATCCATACTGATATTACCTTATTCACAATCTACGTTATGCATTGACAGCTTATTAATATAGATGACATGGTTATAAAACTATATGCATATGTATGGGTGATATGGCTAAGGAGCCACTGGAAGGTTTGACCTCCTTACTTCTCCTCCAGCCTGGATGATGCAGGCCGTGGCTTTCTTCAGCACCTCCACAGGCATCTTCACCTTCGACCCCGAGCGTGACTTCTGAATTTCAACTGGTTATAGTTTTAACTGGTTTGACCCTATACTGACTGACTTACTGACTGACTCAATCTATAGTTATTTCCTTTACCAGAGTAGGCAATAAAGCATTGGAAAACATTTTTGATTAAAGGTGGCACGTCGTGAGCTGGTGATCTGCTATTTCTGCAGAGTCTATTGTAGGTTACAATGAGATAGCCTTTATCTAGCTATGCATGCTCTAAACTGTGCTTAATATGTTTTCAAAAGGATGAAATATAAAATAATATATCATAATCAAAGGTCTACATCATTCATCTTTATGCTCATTGGGTCTTCTTCATCCATTCATTAATAGTTTGACCCCAGTTTGACAGCTGTCTGCTGTACCTAGAGAGGCATTCTCATGGTACATGGTACATGGCTGGACAGATTATGCCAAATATCCCATGGAATACATGTTAACAAGGCAGAGCCAACACGCTAAAATGGATTCTACATTCACGTGTTGGCACAAGGCCCTTGCGCTTGGACACGAGTTCATTATTTGAGGTTGTCATACTCATACTCCATGAATTGTCTTAGTTCTGAAGGTTCAGTTAACACAAACACATCTATAGCAACTCAAATTGACATTATAATATGACATATGACAATAATAATATAATATGTCAGCTCTAATATGACATTAGAGCTGAACTATTGAACAGACTCTGCTAGGACTATGCTCTGTTACTGTGCATTGACGATACCTCGTGGCCATTCAGTTGCATGCATGCAGAGAAATCACAGCATCCATGAGAGGTAAGAGTGGTGTGTGAAATATGTGAATAATTATGACAGAACAGTAAGGTCGAGGGGTCATTGCCTTTGTTCTCAGAGTTACATTACTCAACTCGTCTCTTCACTCTTGATTTTAGTTTTGTTCTCTGCCATGGTTAAATATGAATGAATGAATTAGTTAGTTAGTTAGTTAAACATTACAAATAAAATAAAATCAGTATTCTGAAGTTAGTCTGTCAATAATTGTATATCAATAGCCTAGCTAAATTTGATTTATGGTTGTGAGCTTGTAGATCAGCTAATGTCCCAGTTCAAAGGAAGGTCAGTAAGGTTCAAAGCTCTAGGCTTCCTTATCAATCAATCCGTCCCCCAGATTGAAGGGAAGGAACCAGATCATAATAATACAACTTTATTTGTATAGCACCTTCCATGACATGAAATGCAGCTCAAAGTGCTTTACAGAACAATGGAGAATAAAAGAAAAGCAGTAATGCAATACAGTGAGGACATGAATAACAACAAATAAAATAAAAGATCAATTAAAAGCAATGTTGTAGAAGTCATAGATAATTTTAAATCCTGGCTATGACAATACAGCGGAGAAAATAAATGGGTATATCACAGCAGGTTATTAGCAATGCAGGGAATCGCACCCCGTACAGTCCAGCAGAAGCTGGCTATAGTACTATACCATTGCTGTTTGCATGTGAATTGGCCCTAGACAGTACAGTATTACATGATTTTCACATCTAAAGATTTCGATATAACATTTAACCAACCTCATATACATTTCCTATATGAAATGAGCAGATCTACAAGCTCACAACATGCTATTTAAAAACATGCTATTGTTTATTGTTCTCAATTTGAGTAAAACATTTCTAAAATAGCAAGCTGTTGCTGCTCCACGCTAATGTACACCAATTGAACATACAGTAATAAATAATGAGAAGAACCCATCCTGCAGCTAACATGTTAACATATGCTGCAATGTCCATATATATGCCAAAATGAACCAAATTTTTTCCAAATTAAAATCGATTCCTTGGTGGGACCTGGTTGAAGACAAGGTGCCTTTAAATATTTTCCAAACACCTTGTACGATTTAATAAAAAATATCAAATATTCCACTGTCTGTCTCTCTGAGGTAGATGGATGGGGAAAAAGGCTATCATGCTAGCCGATGCTCTCTCTAGGTCGTCCTCAGACGAGCCCTCCATCGTCGTCTCCAGTCATCTCGGTTCTCCATACATCCGGCCAGTTCGTTGGTACTTTGCACTCCTGCATCGCTCTTGAGTATATCCACGTATGTTAGCACGGGGCGTCCTCGTGATCGATGGCCGTGTGTTGGTTCCCAGAGCACCAGTTTGCTGGCTGGCAGTTCTTGATGTCTTTGGCAGTGTCCTGCTAGTCTCATTCTCCTGGCTGCTATTTTCTGGCTCACCCTCGGTAGTCCCTCATACAGAGTCATGTTAGTGACATGTACAGTCTTGCTGATGTTAAGTACTGCACGCAGCATTCTGGTGTAGCACCCGTCAAGGGACTTCTCCAGGGTTGGCTTCAGGGTCCAGCATTCACTGCCGTATAGGAGAACAGACTCCACTGTTGCGTAGAAGAAGCTCAGTTTGATTTGTCGGGGGAGATTGGAGTTCCAAACACTGTTCATGCCATTCAGGGACCTCCATGCAAGTGCCTTCCTCACTTTCAGATCTTGCTCGGTTGAGTTGACCCATGAGCCGAGGTACTTAAAGTCCTTGACTTCCTTCAGCACCGTGCCTCCTGCTGTTGTGAGAGGTGGATGTTCCGGTGAGATGTTGTAGGTGATAACCTCAGTTTTCTTGGCATTTAGCCTAAGGCCAACTTTGGCACACTCCAGCTCCACACTGTTCAGGAGTTCCTGAGCTTGTTCCATGCTGTCGGAGAGCAGGCCGATGTCATCCGCATAGTCCAGATCTGTCAGGACTACCTTGGGATGTCGTCTTGACCTCCTTGGGGTTAGGGTGAAGCCAAGATCCTGCTCTCGTCCACTGATAGCTTTCCTGAGCGCATAGTCCAGGACTATGATGAAGAGGAAAGGGGCTAGGGTATCCCCCTGCATTACCCCGGCCCGGATATCAAACTCCTCACTGTTACCATCTGGGGTCACCACCTTGGCCCTTGTTCTCGCATACATGGACTCTATTGCCCGGAGCAAGTTGGGAGGGACACCGTAGGCCTTAAGGATCTTCACCATTGTGCCTCTGTGAATCGAGTCAAACGCCTTTTTGAAGTCGATGAAGCAGAGTACAGCAGTCAAGTTATCCTTCCTCACCCCCTCAATCATTCTCCTCAGTGCCAAGATCTGTGCTACGGTAGTTCTCCTCTCTCTGAAGCCATTTTGGTTCTCTCTCAGGAGAGGGTCGATGGCATGCCGTATCCTGTTTAGTATCATTCTGTTGTAAATCTTTGCAGTGATACAAGTCAGGCTGATGCCTCTGTAGTTGTCTGGCTTTGAGAGGTCCCCAGCTTTAGGCACTGGAATGATGTTGGACAGAGACCATATTTCAGGCTGTTTGTTGTTCATTAGTGACAGGTTGCAAAACTCCAGGGTGAGGTCATCCAGGTCACAGTTCTTTAGGACCTCTGGGGGTATGCCATCTGGCCCAGCACTCTTGCCCTCCCTCACTGTGGATTTCGCCTTGGAAAGCTCACTGGACGTAAAGGGACCATCTTCGATGTCCAGGCCCTGGAGGATTGCCGGCACATCCTCCTCAACTCCATCCTCTGCTGTACCCAGGAGCCCCTGGAAGTGGCCGAACCAGGTAGTCACCCTGTCCTCTGGGCTGTGTCCCTCCACCTGTCCCTCCTTAGCTCTTTTCCGCCCAGTCATCTCATTGATGACTTTCCAGGCCTCCCCATATTGCCGTTCACCATGCGCTGCCTGCACTCTCTGTACGCTCTCCATCAGTTCCACTCCTTTTATGGAGTCGTATGTACTGAAGAGAAACTGCTTGGCTTCATTCAGTACAACACGTCTCTCCACGGTTGGTTCGCGCTCAAAGTTGCTATAGGTCCATAACCATCCATAACTATGCCAAAATGAACCAAATTTTTTCCAAATTAAAATTGATTCCTTGGTGGGACCTGGTTGAAGACAAGGTGCCTTTAAATATTTTCCAAACACCTTGTACGATTTAATAAAAAATATTAAATATTCCACTGTCTGTCCCTCTGAGCTACATGGATGGGAAGAAGGCTATCATGCTATGCTAGCATCTCCATAACTATCCATAACTTTGCCAAAAATGGACAAAAATGTTCCAAATTAAAATCGATCCCTTATTGGCCCCTGGTTGAAGTCCTGCTGCCTTTCAATATTTTTCAAACACCTTGTATGATTTATTAAAAAAATATGAATAAATACCTACACTGTAGCACTGAACAACAGAGCAAGATGGCCGCCGTTGTTGTCTTGAATCTGGGAGAGGGGGCGGTGCCCTGCAGTCAGCTGTCAGACAGGAGACTGACAGACAGCAGAACTGGCCAACTGGGCGCACTCCAAGCGATATTAGATGGGCCAATAGCCCTCCAGGGAACATAGAGAAATCTTAGAAAGACATTTTAGAACAACCCAGAGAAGTAGGTGATGGAGGGAGCGCAAGGACACGAGTTCATTATTTGAGGTTGTCATACTCATACTCCATGAATTGTCTTAGTTCTGAAGGTTCAGTTAACACAAACACATCTATAGCAACTCAAATTGACATTATAATATGACATATGACAATAATAATATAATATGTCAGCTCTAATATGACATTAGAGCTGAACTATTGAACAGACTCTGCTAGGACTATGCTCTGTTACTGTGCATTGACGATACCTCGTGGCCATTCAGTTGCATGCATGCAGAGAAATCACAGCATCCATGAGAGGTAAGAGTGGTGTGTGAAATATGTGAATAATTATGACAGAACAGTAAGGTCGAGGGGTCATTGCCTTTGTTCTCAGAGTTACATTACTCAACTCGTCTCTTCACTCTTGATTTTAGTTTTGTTCTCTGCCATGGTTAAATATGAATGAATGAATTAGTTAGTTAGTTAGTTAAACATTACAAATAAAATAAAATCAGTATTCTGAAGTTAGTCTGTCAATAATTGTATATCAATAGCCTAGCTAAATTTGATTTATGGTTGTGAGCTTGTAGATCAGCTAATGTCCCAGTTCAAAGGAAGGTCAGTAAGGTTCAAAGCTCTAGGCTTCCTTATCAATCAATCCGTCCCCCAGATTGAAGGGAAGGAACCAGATCATAATAATACAACTTTATTTGTATAGCACCTTCCATGACATGAAATGCAGCTCAAAGTGCTTTACAGAACAATGGAGAATAAAAGAAAAGCAGTAATGCAATACAGTGAGGACATGAATAACAACAAATAAAATAAAAGATCAATTAAAAGCAATGTTGTAGAAGTCATAGATAATTTTAAATCCTGGCTATGACAATACAGCGGAGAAAATAAATGGGTATATCACAGCAGGTTATTAGCAATGCAGGGAATCGCACCCCGTACAGTCCAGCAGAAGCTGGCTATAGTACTATACCATTGCTGTTTGCATGTGAATTGGCCCTAGACAGTACAGTATTACATGATTTTCACATCTAATGATTTCGATATAACATTTAACCAACCTCATATACATTTCCTATATGAAATGAGCAGATCTACAAGCTCACAACATGCTATTTAAAAACATGCTATTGTTTATTGTTCTCAATTTGAGTAAAACATTTCTAAAATAGCAAGCTGTTGCTGCTCCACGCTAATGTACACCAATTGAACATACAGTAATAAATAATGAGAAGAACCCATCCTGCAGCTAACATGTTAACATATGCTGCAATGTCCATATATATGCCAAAATGAACCAAATTTTTTCCAAATTAAAATCGATTCCTTGGTGGGACCTGGTTGAAGACAAGGTGCCTTTAAATATTTTCCAAACACCTTGTACGATTTAATAAAAAATATCAAATATTCCACTGTCTGTCTCTCTGAGGTAGATGGATGGGGAAAAAGGCTATCATGCTAGCCGATGCTATAGGTCCATAACCATCCATAACTATGCCAAAATGAACCAAATTTTTTCCAAATTAAAATTGATTCCTTGGTGGGACCTGGTTGAAGACAAGGTGCCTTTAAATATTTTCCAAACACCTTGTACGATTTAATAAAAAATATTAAATATTCCACTGTCTGTCCCTCTGAGCTACATGGATGGGAAGAAGGCTATCATGCTATGCTAGCATCTCCATAACTATCCATAACTTTGCCAAAAATGGACAAAAATGTTCCAAATTAAAATCGATCCCTTATTGGCCCCTGGTTGAAGTCCTGCTGCCTTTCAATATTTTTCAAACACCTTGTATGATTTATTAAAAAAATATGAATAAATACCTACACTGTAGCACTGAACAACAGAGCAAGATGGCCGCCGTTGTTGTCTTGAATCTGGGAGAGGGGGCGGTGCCCTGCAGTCAGCTGTCAGACAGGAGACTGACAGACAGCAGAACTGGCCAACTGGGCGCACTCCAAGCGATATTAGATTGGCCAATAGCCCTCCAGGGAACATAGAGAAATCTTAGAAAGACATTTTAGAACAACCCAGAGAAGTAGGTGATGGAGGGAGCGCAAGGACACGAGTTCATTATTTGAGGTTGTCATACTCATACTCCATGAATTGTCTTAGTTCTGAAGGTTCAGTTAACACAAACACATCTATAGCAACTCAAATTGACATTATAATATGACATATGACAATAATAATATAATATGTCAGCTCTAATATGACATTAGAGCTGAACTATTGAACAGACTCTGCTAGGACTATGCTCTGTTACTGTGCATTGACGATACCTCGTGGCCATTCAGTTGCATGCATGCAGAGAAATCACAGCATCCATGAGAGGTAAGAGTGGTGTGTGAAATATGTGAATAATTATGACAGAACAGTAAGGTCGAGGGGTCATTGCCTTTGTTCTCAGAGTTACATTACTCAACTCGTCTCTTCACTCTTGATTTTAGTTTTGTTCTCTGCCATGGTTAAATATGAATGAATGAATTAGTTAGTTAGTTAGTTAAACATTACAAATAAAATAAAATCAGTATTCTGAAGTTAGTCTGTCAATAATTGTATATCAATAGCCTAGCTAAATTTGATTTATGGTTGTGAGCTTGTAGATCAGCTAATGTCCCAGTTCAAAGGAAGGTCAGTAAGGTTCAAAGCTCTAGGCTTCCTTATCAATCAATCCGTCCCCCAGATTGAAGGGAAGGAACCAGATCATAATAATACAACTTTATTTGTATAGCACCTTCCATGACATGAAATGCAGCTCAAAGTGCTTTACAGAACAATGGAGAATAAAAGAAAAGCAGTAATGCAATACAGTGAGGACATGAATAACAACAAATAAAATAAAAGATCAATTAAAAGCAATGTTGTAGAAGTCATAGATAATTTTAAATCCTGGCTATGACAATACAGCGGAGAAAATAAATGGGTATATCACAGCAGGTTATTAGCAATGCAGGGAATCGCACCCCGTACAGTCCAGCAGAAGCTGGCTATAGTACTATACCATTGCTGTTTGCATGTGAATTGGCCCTAGACAGTACAGTATTACATGATTTTCACATCTAAAGATTTCGATATAACATTTAACCAACCTCATATACATTTCCTATATGAAATGAGCAGATCTACAAGCTCACAACATGCTATTTAAAAACATGCTATTGTTTATTGTTCTCAATTTGAGTAAAACATTTCTAAAATAGCAAGCTGTTGCTGCTCCACGCTAATGTACACCAATTGAACATACAGTAATAAATAATGAGAAGAACCCATCCTGCAGCTAACATGTTAACATATGCTGCAATGTCCATATATATGCCAAAATGAACCAAAATTTTTCCAAATTAAAATCGATTCCTTGGTGGGACCTGGTTGAAGACAAGGTGCCTTTAAATATTTTCCAAACACCTTGTACGATTTAATAAAAAATATCAAATATTCCACTGTCTGTCTCTCTTAGGTAGATGGATGGGGAAAAAGGCTATCATGCTAGCCGATGCTATAGGTCCATAACCATCCATAACTATGCCAAAATGAACCAAATTTTTTCCAAATTAAAATTGATTCCTTGGTGGGACCTGGTTGAAGACAAGGTGCCTTTAAATATTTTCCAAACACCTTGTACGATTTAATAAAAAATATTAAATATTCCACTGTCTGTCCCTCTGAGCTACATGGATGGGAAGAAGGCTATCATGCTATGCTAGCATCTCCATAACTATCCATAACTTTGCCAAAAATGGACAAAAATGTTCCAAATTAAAATCGATCCCTTATTGGCCCCTGGTTGAAGTCCTGCTGCCTTTCAATATTTTTCAAACACCTTGTATGATTTATTAAAAAAATATGAATAAATACCTACACTGTAGCACTGAACAACAGAGCAAGATGGCCGCCGTTGTTGTCTTGAATCTGGGAGAGGGGGCGGTGCCCTGCAGTCAGCTGTCAGACAGGAGACTGACAGACAGCAGAACTGGCCAACTGGGCGCACTCCAAGCGATATTAGATGGGCCAATAGCCCTCCAGGGAACATAGAGAAATCTTAGAAAGACATTTTAGAACAACCCAGAGAAGTAGGTGATGGAGGGAGCGCAAGGACACGAGTTCATTATTTGAGGTTGTCATACTCATACTCCATGAATTGTCTTAGTTCTGAAGGTTCAGTTAACACAAACACATTTATAGCAACTCAAATTGACATTATAATATGACATATGACAATAATAATATAATATGTCAGCTCTAATATGACATTAGAGCTGAACTATTGAACAGACTCTGCTAGGACTATGCTCTGTTACTGTGCATTGACGATACCTCGTGGCCATTCAGTTGCATGCATGCAGAGAAATCACAGCATCCATGAGAGGTAAGAGTGGTGTGTGAAATATGTGAATAATTATGACAGAACAGTAAGGTCGAGGGGTCATTGCCTTTGTTCTCAGAGTTACATTACTCAACTCGTCTCTTCACTCTTGATTTTAGTTTTGTTCTCTGCCATGGTTAAATATGAATGAATGAATTAGTTAGTTAGTTAGTTAAACATTACAAATAAAATAAAATCAGTATTCTGAAGTTAGTCTGTCAATAATTGTATATCAATAGCCTAGCTAAATTTGATTTATGGTTGTGAGCTTGTAGATCAGCTAATGTCCCAGTTCAAAGGAAGGTCAGTAAGGTTCAAAGCTCTAGGCTTCCTTATCAATCAATCCGTCCCCCAGATTGAAGGGAAGGAACCAGATCATAATAATACAACTTTATTTGTATAGCACCTTCCATGACATGAAATGCAGCTCAAAGTGCTTTACAGAACAATGGAGAATAAAAGAAAAGCAGTAATGCAATACAGTGAGGACATGAATAACAACAAATAAAATAAAAGATCAATTAAAAGCAATGTTGTAGAAGTCATAGATAATTTTAAATCCTGGCTATGACAATACAGCGGAGAAAATAAATGGGTATATCACAGCAGGTTATTAGCAATGCAGGGAATCGCACCCCGTACAGTCCAGCAGAAGCTGGCTATAGTACTATACCATTGCTGTTTGCATGTGAATTGGCCCTAGACAGTACAGTATTACATGATTTTCACATCTAAAGATTTCGATATAACATTTAACCAACCTCATATACATTTCCTATATGAAATGAGCAGATCTACAAGCTCACAACATGCTATTTAAAAACATGCTATTGTTTATTGTTCTCAATTTGAGTAAAACATTTCTAAAATAGCAAGCTGTTGCTGCTCCACGCTAATGTACACCAATTGAACATACAGTAATAAATAATGAGAAGAACCCATCCTGCAGCTAACATGTTAACATATGCTGCAATGTCCATATATATGCCAAAATGAACCAAAATTTTTCCAAATTAAAATCGATTCCTTGGTGGGACCTGGTTGAAGACAAGGTGCCTTTAAATATTTTCCAAACACCTTGTACGATTTAATAAAAAATATCAAATATTCCACTGTCTGTCTCTCTTAGGTAGATGGATGGGGAAAAAGGCTATCATGCTAGCCGATGCTATAGGTCCATAACCATCCATAACTATGCCAAAATGAACCAAATTTTTTCCAAATTAAAATTGATTCCTTGGTGGGACCTGGTTGAAGACAAGGTGCCTTTAAATATTTTCCAAACACCTTGTACGATTTAATAAAAAATATTAAATATTCCACTGTCTGTCCCTCTGAGCTACATGGATGGGAAGAAGGCTATCATGCTATGCTAGCATCTCCATAACTATCCATAACTTTGCCAAAAATGGACAAAAATGTTCCAAATTAAAATCGATCCCTTATTGGCCCCTGGTTGAAGTCCTGCTGCCTTTCAATATTTTTCAAACACCTTGTATGATTTATTAAAAAAATATGAATAAATACCTACACTGTAGCACTGAACAACAGAGCAAGATGGCCGCCGTTGTTGTCTTGAATCTGGGAGAGGGGGCGGTGCCCTGCAGTCAGCTGTCAGACAGGAGACTGACAGACAGCAGAACTGGCCAACTGGGCGCACTCCAAGCGATATTAGATGGGCCAATAGCCCTCCAGGGAACATAGAGAAATCTTAGAAAGACATTTTAGAACAACCCAGAGAAGTAGGTGATGGAGGGAGCGCAAGGACACGAGTTCATTATTTGAGGTTGTCATACTCATACTCCATGAATTGTCTTAGTTCTGAAGGTTCAGTTAACACAAACACATTTATAGCAACTCAAATTGACATTATAATATGACATATGACAATAATAATATAATATGTCAGCTCTAATATGACATTAGAGCTGAACTATTGAACAGACTCTGCTAGGACTATGCTCTGTTACTGTGCATTGACGATACCTCGTGGCCATTCAGTTGCATGCATGCAGAGAAATCACAGCATCCATGAGAGGTAAGAGTGGTGTGTGAAATATGTGAATAATTATGACAGAACAGTAAGGTCGAGGGGTCATTGCCTTTGTTCTCAGAGTTACATTACTCAACTCGTCTCTTCACTCTTGATTTTAGTTTTGTTCTCTGCCATGGTTAAATATGAATGAATGAATTAGTTAGTTAGTTAGTTAAACATTACAAATAAAATAAAATCAGTATTCTGAAGTTAGTCTGTCAATAATTGTATATCAATAGCCTAGCTAAATTTGATTTATGGTTGTGAGCTTGTAGATCAGCTAATGTCCCAGTTCAAAGGAAGGTCAGTAAGGTTCAAAGCTCTAGGCTTCCTTATCAATCAATCCGTCCCCCAGATTGAAGGGAAGGAACCAGATCATAATAATACAACTTTATTTGTATAGCACCTTCCATGACATGAAATGCAGCTCAAAGTGCTTTACAGAACAATGGAGAATAAAAGAAAAGCAGTAATGCAATACAGTGAGGACATGAATAACAACAAATAAAATAAAAGATCAATTAAAAGCAATGTTGTAGAAGTCATAGATAATTTTAAATCCTGGCTATGACAATACAGCGGAGAAAATAAATGGGTATATCACAGCAGGTTATTAGCAATGCAGGGAATCGCACCCCGTACAGTCCAGCAGAAGCTGGCTATAGTACTATACCATTGCTGTTTGCATGTGAATTGGCCCTAGACAGTACAGTATTACATGATTTTCACATCTAAAGATTTCGATATAACATTTAACCAACCTCATATACATTTCCTATATGAAATGAGCAGATCTACAAGCTCACAACATGCTATTTAAAAACATGCTATTGTTTATTGTTCTCAATTTGAGTAAAACATTTCTAAAATAGCAAGCTGTTGCTGCTCCACGCTAATGTACACCAATTGAACATACAGTAATAAATAATGAGAAGAACCCATCCTGCAGCTAACATGTTAACATATGCTGCAATGTCCATATATATGCCAAAATGAACCAAAATTTTTCCAAATTAAAATCGATTCCTTGGTGGGACCTGGTTGAAGACAAGGTGCCTTTAAATATTTTCCAAACACCTTGTACGATTTAATAAAAAATATCAAATATTCCACTGTCTGTCTCTCTTAGGTAGATGGATGGGGAAAAAGGCTATCATGCTAGCCGATGCTATAGGTCCATAACCATCCATAACTATGCCAAAATGAACCAAATTTTTTCCAAATTAAAATTGATTCCTTGGTGGGACCTGGTTGAAGACAAGGTGCCTTTAAATATTTTCCAAACACCTTGTACGATTTAATAAAAAATATTAAATATTCCACTGTCTGTCCCTCTGAGCTACATGGATGGGAAGAAGGCTATCATGCTATGCTAGCATCTCCATAACTATCCATAACTTTGCCAAAAATGGACAAAAATGTTCCAAATTAAAATCGATCCCTTATTGGCCCCTGGTTGAAGTCCTGCTGCCTTTCAATATTTTTCAAACACCTTGTATGATTTATTAAAAAAATATGAATAAATACCTACACTGTAGCACTGAACAACAGAGCAAGATGGCCGCCGTTGTTGTCTTGAATCTGGGAGAGGGGGCGGTGCCCTGCAGTCAGCTGTCAGACAGGAGACTGACAGACAGCAGAACTGGCCAACTGGGCGCACTCCAAGCGATATTAGATGGGCCAATAGCCCTCCAGGGAACATAGAGAAATCTTAGAAAGACATTTTAGAACAACCCAGAGAAGTAGGTGATGGAGGGAGCGCAAGGACACGAGTTCATTATTTGAGGTTGTCATACTCATACTCCATGAATTGTCTTAGTTCTGAAGGTTCAGTTAACACAAACACATCTATAGCAACTCAAATTGACATTATAATATGACATATGACAATAATAATATAATATGTCAGCTCTAATATGACATTAGAGCTGAACTATTGAACAGACTCTGCTAGGACTATGCTCTGTTACTGTGCATTGACGATACCTCGTGGCCATTCAGTTGCATGCATGCAGAGAAATCACAGCATCCATGAGAGGTAAGAGTGGTGTGTGAAATATGTGAATAATTATGACAGAACAGTAAGGTCGAGGGGTCATTGCCTTTGTTCTCAGAGTTACATTACTCAACTCGTCTCTTCACTCTTGATTTTAGTTTTGTTCTCTGCCATGGTTAAATATGAATGAATGAATTAGTTAGTTAGTTAGTTAAACATTACAAATAAAATAAAATCAGTATTCTGAAGTTAGTCTGTCAATAATTGTATATCAATAGCCTAGCTAAATTTGATTTATGGTTGTGAGCTTGTAGATCAGCTAATGTCCCAGTTCAAAGGAAGGTCAGTAAGGTTCAAAGCTCTAGGCTTCCTTATCAATCAATCCGTCCCCCAGATTGAAGGGAAGGAACCAGATCATAATAATACAACTTTATTTGTATAGCACCTTCCATGACATGAAATGCAGCTCAAAGTGCTTTACAGAACAATGGAGAATAAAAGAAAAGCAGTAATGCAATACAGTGAGGACATGAATAACAACAAATAAAATAAAAGATCAATTAAAAGCAATGTTGTAGAAGTCATAGATAATTTTAAATCCTGGCTATGACAATACAGCGGAGAAAATAAATGGGTATATCACAGCAGGTTATTAGCAATGCAGGGAATCGCACCCCGTACAGTCCAGCAGAAGCTGGCTATAGTACTATACCATTGCTGTTTGCATGTGAATTGGCCCTAGACAGTACAGTATTACATGATTTTCACATCTAAAGATTTCGATATAACATTTAACCAACCTCATATACATTTCCTATATGAAATGAGCAGATCTACAAGCTCACAACATGCTATTTAAAAACATGCTATTGTTTATTGTTCTCAATTTGAGTAAAACATTTCTAAAATAGCAAGCTGTTGCTGCTCCACGCTAATGTACACCAATTGAACATACAGTAATAAATAATGAGAAGAACCCATCCTGCAGCTAACATGTTAACATATGCTGCAATGTCCATATATATGCCAAAATGAACCAAAATTTTTCCAAATTAAAATCGATTCCTTGGTGGGACCTGGTTGAAGACAAGGTGCCTTTAAATATTTTCCAAACACCTTGTACGATTTAATAAAAAATATCAAATATTCCACTGTCTGTCTCTCTTAGGTAGATGGATGGGGAAAAAGGCTATCATGCTAGCCGATGCTATAGGTCCATAACCATCCATAACTATGCCAAAATGAACCAAATTTTTTCCAAATTAAAATTGATTCCTTGGTGGGACCTGGTTGAAGACAAGGTGCCTTTAAATATTTTCCAAACACCTTGTACGATTTAATAAAAAATATTAAATATTCCACTGTCTGTCCCTCTGAGCTACATGGATGGGAAGAAGGCTATCATGCTATGCTAGCATCTCCATAACTATCCATAACTTTGCCAAAAATGGACAAAAATGTTCCAAATTAAAATCGATCCCTTATTGGCCCCTGGTTGAAGTCCTGCTGCCTTTCAATATTTTTCAAACACCTTGTATGATTTATTAAAAAAATATGAATAAATACCTACACTGTAGCACTGAACAACAGAGCAAGATGGCCGCCGTTGTTGTCTTGAATCTGGGAGAGGGGGCGGTGCCCTGCAGTCAGCTGTCAGACAGGAGACTGACAGACAGCAGAACTGGCCAACTGGGCGCACTCCAAGCGATATTAGATGGGCCAATAGCCCTCCAGGGAACATAGAGAAATCTTAGAAAGACATTTTAGAACAACCCAGAGAAGTAGGTGATGGAGGGAGCGCAAGGACACGAGTTCATTATTTGAGGTTGTCATACTCATACTCCATGAATTGTCTTAGTTCTGAAGGTTCAGTTAACACAAACACATTTATAGCAACTCAAATTGACATTATAATATGACATATGACAATAATAATATAATATGTCAGCTCTAATATGACATTAGAGCTGAACTATTGAACAGACTCTGCTAGGACTATGCTCTGTTACTGTGCATTGACGATACCTCGTGGCCATTCAGTTGCATGCATGCAGAGAAATCACAGCATCCATGAGAGGTAAGAGTGGTGTGTGAAATATGTGAATAATTATGACAGAACAGTAAGGTCGAGGGGTCATTGCCTTTGTTCTCAGAGTTACATTACTCAACTCGTCTCTTCACTCTTGATTTTAGTTTTGTTCTCTGCCATGGTTAAATATGAATGAATGAATTAGTTAGTTAGTTAGTTAAACATTACAAATAAAATAAAATCAGTATTCTGAAGTTAGTCTGTCAATAATTGTATATCAATAGCCTAGCTAAATTTGATTTATGGTTGTGAGCTTGTAGATCAGCTAATGTCCCAGTTCAAAGGAAGGTCAGTAAGGTTCAAAGCTCTAGGCTTCCTTATCAATCAATCCGTCCCCCAGATTGAAGGGAAGGAACCAGATCATAATAATACAACTTTATTTGTATAGCACCTTCCATGACATGAAATGCAGCTCAAAGTGCTTTACAGAACAATGGAGAATAAAAGAAAAGCAGTAATGCAATACAGTGAGGACATGAATAACAACAAATAAAATAAAAGATCAATTAAAAGCAATGTTGTAGAAGTCATAGATAATTTTAAATCCTGGCTATGACAATACAGCGGAGAAAATAAATGGGTATATCACAGCAGGTTATTAGCAATGCAGGGAATCGCACCCCGTACAGTCCAGCAGAAGCTGGCTATAGTACTATACCATTGCTGTTTGCATGTGAATTGGCCCTAGACAGTACAGTATTACATGATTTTCACATCTAAAGATTTCGATATAACATTTAACCAACCTCATATACATTTCCTATATGAAATGAGCAGATCTACAAGCTCACAACATGCTATTTAAAAACATGCTATTGTTTATTGTTCTCAATTTGAGTAAAACATTTCTAAAATAGCAAGCTGTTGCTGCTCCACGCTAATGTACACCAATTGAACATACAGTAATAAATAATGAGAAGAACCCATCCTGCAGCTAACATGTTAACATATGCTGCAATGTCCATATATATGCCAAAATGAACCAAAATTTTTCCAAATTAAAATCGATTCCTTGGTGGGACCTGGTTGAAGACAAGGTGCCTTTAAATATTTTCCAAACACCTTGTACGATTTAATAAAAAATATCAAATATTCCACTGTCTGTCTCTCTTAGGTAGATGGATGGGGAAAAAGGCTATCATGCTAGCCGATGCTATAGGTCCATAACCATCCATAACTATGCCAAAATGAACCAAATTTTTTCCAAATTAAAATTGATTCCTTGGTGGGACCTGGTTGAAGACAAGGTGCCTTTAAATATTTTCCAAACACCTTGTACGATTTAATAAAAAATATTAAATATTCCACTGTCTGTCCCTCTGAGCTACATGGATGGGAAGAAGGCTATCATGCTATGCTAGCATCTCCATAACTATCCATAACTTTGCCAAAAATGGACAAAAATGTTCCAAATTAAAATCGATCCCTTATTGGCCCCTGGTTGAAGTCCTGCTGCCTTTCAATATTTTTCAAACACCTTGTATGATTTATTAAAAAAATATGAATAAATACCTACACTGTAGCACTGAACAACAGAGCAAGATGGCCGCCGTTGTTGTCTTGAATCTGGGAGAGGGGGCGGTGCCCTGCAGTCAGCTGTCAGACAGGAGACTGACAGACAGCAGAACTGGCCAACTGGGCGCACTCCAAGCGATATTAGATGGGCCAATAGCCCTCCAGGGAACATAGAGAAATCTTAGAAAGACATTTTAGAACAACCCAGAGAAGTAGGTGATGGAGGGAGCGCAAGGACACGAGTTCATTATTTGAGGTTGTCATACTCATACTCCATGAATTGTCTTAGTTCTGAAGGTTCAGTTAACACAAACACATTTATAGCAACTCAAATTGACATTATAATATGACATATGACAATAATAATATAATATGTCAGCTCTAATATGACATTAGAGCTGAACTATTGAACAGACTCTGCTAGGACTATGCTCTGTTACTGTGCATTGACGATACCTCGTGGCCATTCAGTTGCATGCATGCAGAGAAATCACAGCATCCATGAGAGGTAAGAGTGGTGTGTGAAATATGTGAATAATTATGACAGAACAGTAAGGTCGAGGGGTCATTGCCTTTGTTCTCAGAGTTACATTACTCAACTCGTCTCTTCACTCTTGATTTTAGTTTTGTTCTCTGCCATGGTTAAATATGAATGAATGAATTAGTTAGTTAGTTAGTTAAACATTACAAATAAAATAAAATCAGTATTCTGAAGTTAGTCTGTCAATAATTGTATATCAATAGCCTAGCTAAATTTGATTTATGGTTGTGAGCTTGTAGATCAGCTAATGTCCCAGTTCAAAGGAAGGTCAGTAAGGTTCAAAGCTCTAGGCTTCCTTATCAATCAATCCGTCCCCCAGATTGAAGGGAAGGAACCAGATCATAATAATACAACTTTATTTGTATAGCACCTTCCATGACATGAAATGCAGCTCAAAGTGCTTTACAGAACAATGGAGAATAAAAGAAAAGCAGTAATGCAATACAGTGAGGACATGAATAACAACAAATAAAATAAAAGATCAATTAAAAGCAATGTTGTAGAAGTCATAGATAATTTTAAATCCTGGCTATGACAATACAGCGGAGAAAATAAATGGGTATATCACAGCAGGTTATTAGCAATGCAGGGAATCGCACCCCGTACAGTCCAGCAGAAGCTGGCTATAGTACTATACCATTGCTGTTTGCATGTGAATTGGCCCTAGACAGTACAGTATTACATGATTTTCACATCTAAAGATTTCGATATAACATTTAACCAACCTCATATACATTTCCTATATGAAATGAGCAGATCTACAAGCTCACAACATGCTATTTAAAAACATGCTATTGTTTATTGTTCTCAATTTGAGTAAAACATTTCTAAAATAGCAAGCTGTTGCTGCTCCACGCTAATGTACACCAATTGAACATACAGTAATAAATAATGAGAAGAACCCATCCTGCAGCTAACATGTTAACATATGCTGCAATGTCCATATATATGCCAAAATGAACCAAAATTTTTCCAAATTAAAATCGATTCCTTGGTGGGACCTGGTTGAAGACAAGGTGCCTTTAAATATTTTCCAAACACCTTGTACGATTTAATAAAAAATATCAAATATTCCACTGTCTGTCTCTCTTAGGTAGATGGATGGGGAAAAAGGCTATCATGCTAGCCGATGCTATAGGTCCATAACCATCCATAACTATGCCAAAATGAACCAAATTTTTTCCAAATTAAAATTGATTCCTTGGTGGGACCTGGTTGAAGACAAGGTGCCTTTAAATATTTTCCAAACACCTTGTACGATTTAATAAAAAATATTAAATATTCCACTGTCTGTCCCTCTGAGCTACATGGATGGGAAGAAGGCTATCATGCTATGCTAGCATCTCCATAACTATCCATAACTTTGCCAAAAATGGACAAAAATGTTCCAAATTAAAATCGATCCCTTATTGGCCCCTGGTTGAAGTCCTGCTGCCTTTCAATATTTTTCAAACACCTTGTATGATTTATTAAAAAAATATGAATAAATACCTACACTGTAGCACTGAACAACAGAGCAAGATGGCCGCCGTTGTTGTCTTGAATCTGGGAGAGGGGGCGGTGCCCTGCAGTCAGCTGTCAGACAGGAGACTGACAGACAGCAGAACTGGCCAACTGGGCGCACTCCAAGCGATATTAGATGGGCCAATAGCCCTCCAGGGAACATAGAGAAATCTTAGAAAGACATTTTAGAACAACCCAGAGAAGTAGGTGATGGAGGGAGCGCAAGGACACGAGTTCATTATTTGAGGTTGTCATACTCATACTCCATGAATTGTCTTAGTTCTGAAGGTTCAGTTAACACAAACACATTTATAGCAACTCAAATTGACATTATAATATGACATATGACAATAATAATATAATATGTCAGCTCTAATATGACATTAGAGCTGAACTATTGAACAGACTCTGCTAGGACTATGCTCTGTTACTGTGCATTGACGATACCTCGTGGCCATTCAGTTGCATGCATGCAGAGAAATCACAGCATCCATGAGAGGTAAGAGTGGTGTGTGAAATATGTGAATAATTATGACAGAACAGTAAGGTCGAGGGGTCATTGCCTTTGTTCTCAGAGTTACATTACTCAACTCGTCTCTTCACTCTTGATTTTAGTTTTGTTCTCTGCCATGGTTAAATATGAATGAATGAATTAGTTAGTTAGTTAGTTAAACATTACAAATAAAATAAAATCAGTATTCTGAAGTTAGTCTGTCAATAATTGTATATCAATAGCCTAGCTAAATTTGATTTATGGTTGTGAGCTTGTAGATCAGCTAATGTCCCAGTTCAAAGGAAGGTCAGTAAGGTTCAAAGCTCTAGGCTTCCTTATCAATCAATCCGTCCCCCAGATTGAAGGGAAGGAACCAGATCATAATAATACAACTTTATTTGTATAGCACCTTCCATGACATGAAATGCAGCTCAAAGTGCTTTACAGAACAATGGAGAATAAAAGAAAAGCAGTAATGCAATACAGTGAGGACATGAATAACAACAAATAAAATAAAAGATCAATTAAAAGCAATGTTGTAGAAGTCATAGATAATTTTAAATCCTGGCTATGACAATACAGCGGAGAAAATAAATGGGTATATCACAGCAGGTTATTAGCAATGCAGGGAATCGCACCCCGTACAGTCCAGCAGAAGCTGGCTATAGTACTATACCATTGCTGTTTGCATGTGAATTGGCCCTAGACAGTACAGTATTACATGATTTTCACATCTAAAGATTTCGATATAACATTTAACCAACCTCATATACATTTCCTATATGAAATGAGCAGATCTACAAGCTCACAACATGCTATTTAAAAACATGCTATTGTTTATTGTTCTCAATTTGAGTAAAACATTTCTAAAATAGCAAGCTGTTGCTGCTCCACGCTAATGTACACCAATTGAACATACAGTAATAAATAATGAGAAGAACCCATCCTGCAGCTAACATGTTAACATATGCTGCAATGTCCATATATATGCCAAAATGAACCAAAATTTTTCCAAATTAAAATCGATTCCTTGGTGGGACCTGGTTGAAGACAAGGTGCCTTTAAATATTTTCCAAACACCTTGTACGATTTAATAAAAAATATCAAATATTCCACTGTCTGTCTCTCTTAGGTAGATGGATGGGGAAAAAGGCTATCATGCTAGCCGATGCTATAGGTCCATAACCATCCATAACTATGCCAAAATGAACCAAATTTTTTCCAAATTAAAATTGATTCCTTGGTGGGACCTGGTTGAAGACAAGGTGCCTTTAAATATTTTCCAAACACCTTGTACGATTTAATAAAAAATATTAAATATTCCACTGTCTGTCCCTCTGAGCTACATGGATGGGAAGAAGGCTATCATGCTATGCTAGCATCTCCATAACTATCCATAACTTTGCCAAAAATGGACAAAAATGTTCCAAATTAAAATCGATCCCTTATTGGCCCCTGGTTGAAGTCCTGCTGCCTTTCAATATTTTTCAAACACCTTGTATGATTTATTAAAAAAATATGAATAAATACCTACACTGTAGCACTGAACAACAGAGCAAGATGGCCGCCGTTGTTGTCTTGAATCTGGGAGAGGGGGCGGTGCCCTGCAGTCAGCTGTCAGACAGGAGACTGACAGACAGCAGAACTGGCCAACTGGGCGCACTCCAAGCGATATTAGATGGGCCAATAGCCCTCCAGGGAACATAGAGAAATCTTAGAAAGACATTTTAGAACAACCCAGAGAAGTAGGTGATGGAGGGAGCGCAAGGACACGAGTTCATTATTTGAGGTTGTCATACTCATACTCCATGAATTGTCTTAGTTCTGAAGGTTCAGTTAACACAAACACATCTATAGCAACTCAAATTGACATTATAATATGACATATGACAATAATAATATAATATGTCAGCTCTAATATGACATTAGAGCTGAACTATTGAACAGACTCTGCTAGGACTATGCTCTGTTACTGTGCATTGACGATACCTCGTGGCCATTCAGTTGCATGCATGCAGAGAAATCACAGCATCCATGAGAGGTAAGAGTGGTGTGTGAAATATGTGAATAATTATGACAGAACAGTAAGGTCGAGGGGTCATTGCCTTTGTTCTCAGAGTTACATTACTCAACTCGTCTCTTCACTCTTGATTTTAGTTTTGTTCTCTGCCATGGTTAAATATGAATGAATGAATTAGTTAGTTAGTTAGTTAAACATTACAAATAAAATAAAATCAGTATTCTGAAGTTAGTCTGTCAATAATTGTATATCAATAGCCTAGCTAAATTTGATTTATGGTTGTGAGCTTGTAGATCAGCTAATGTCCCAGTTCAAAGGAAGGTCAGTAAGGTTCAAAGCTCTAGGCTTCCTTATCAATCAATCCGTCCCCCAGATTGAAGGGAAGGAACCAGATCATAATAATACAACTTTATTTGTATAGCACCTTCCATGACATGAAATGCAGCTCAAAGTGCTTTACAGAACAATGGAGAATAAAAGAAAAGCAGTAATGCAATACAGTGAGGACATGAATAACAACAAATAAAATAAAAGATCAATTAAAAGCAATGTTGTAGAAGTCATAGATAATTTTAAATCCTGGCTATGACAATACAGCGGAGAAAATAAATGGGTATATCACAGCAGGTTATTAGCAATGCAGGGAATCGCACCCCGTACAGTCCAGCAGAAGCTGGCTATAGTACTATACCATTGCTGTTTGCATGTGAATTGGCCCTAGACAGTACAGTATTACATGATTTTCACATCTAAAGATTTCGATATAACATTTAACCAACCTCATATACATTTCCTATATGAAATGAGCAGATCTACAAGCTCACAACATGCTATTTAAAAACATGCTATTGTTTATTGTTCTCAATTTGAGTAAAACATTTCTAAAATAGCAAGCTGTTGCTGCTCCACGCTAATGTACACCAATTGAACATACAGTAATAAATAATGAGAAGAACCCATCCTGCAGCTAACATGTTAACATATGCTGCAATGTCCATATATATGCCAAAATGAACCAAAATTTTTCCAAATTAAAATCGATTCCTTGGTGGGACCTGGTTGAAGACAAGGTGCCTTTAAATATTTTCCAAACACCTTGTACGATTTAATAAAAAATATCAAATATTCCACTGTCTGTCTCTCTTAGGTAGATGGATGGGGAAAAAGGCTATCATGCTAGCCGATGCTATAGGTCCATAACCATCCATAACTATGCCAAAATGAACCAAATTTTTTCCAAATTAAAATTGATTCCTTGGTGGGACCTGGTTGAAGACAAGGTGCCTTTAAATATTTTCCAAACACCTTGTACGATTTAATAAAAAATATTAAATATTCCACTGTCTGTCCCTCTGAGCTACATGGATGGGAAGAAGGCTATCATGCTATGCTAGCATCTCCATAACTATCCATAACTTTGCCAAAAATGGACAAAAATGTTCCAAATTAAAATCGATCCCTTATTGGCCCCTGGTTGAAGTCCTGCTGCCTTTCAATATTTTTCAAACACCTTGTATGATTTATTAAAAAAATATGAATAAATACCTACACTGTAGCACTGAACAACAGAGCAAGATGGCCGCCGTTGTTGTCTTGAATCTGGGAGAGGGGGCGGTGCCCTGCAGTCAGCTGTCAGACAGGAGACTGACAGACAGCAGAACTGGCCAACTGGGCGCACTCCAAGCGATATTAGATGGGCCAATAGCCCTCCAGGGAACATAGAGAAATCTTAGAAAGACATTTTAGAACAACCCAGAGAAGTAGGTGATGGAGGGAGCGCAAGGACACGAGTTCATTATTTGAGGTTGTCATACTCATACTCCATGAATTGTCTTAGTTCTGAAGGTTCAGTTAACACAAACACATTTATAGCAACTCAAATTGACATTATAATATGACATATGACAATAATAATATAATATGTCAGCTCTAATATGACATTAGAGCTGAACTATTGAACAGACTCTGCTAGGACTATGCTCTGTTACTGTGCATTGACGATACCTCGTGGCCATTCAGTTGCATGCATGCAGAGAAATCACAGCATCCATGAGAGGTAAGAGTGGTGTGTGAAATATGTGAATAATTATGACAGAACAGTAAGGTCGAGGGGTCATTGCCTTTGTTCTCAGAGTTACATTACTCAACTCGTCTCTTCACTCTTGATTTTAGTTTTGTTCTCTGCCATGGTTAAATATGAATGAATGAATTAGTTAGTTAGTTAGTTAAACATTACAAATAAAATAAAATCAGTATTCTGAAGTTAGTCTGTCAATAATTGTATATCAATAGCCTAGCTAAATTTGATTTATGGTTGTGAGCTTGTAGATCAGCTAATGTCCCAGTTCAAAGGAAGGTCAGTAAGGTTCAAAGCTCTAGGCTTCCTTATCAATCAATCCGTCCCCCAGATTGAAGGGAAGGAACCAGATCATAATAATACAACTTTATTTGTATAGCACCTTCCATGACATGAAATGCAGCTCAAAGTGCTTTACAGAACAATGGAGAATAAAAGAAAAGCAGTAATGCAATACAGTGAGGACATGAATAACAACAAATAAAATAAAAGATCAATTAAAAGCAATGTTGTAGAAGTCATAGATAATTTTAAATCCTGGCTATGACAATACAGCGGAGAAAATAAATGGGTATATCACAGCAGGTTATTAGCAATGCAGGGAATCGCACCCCGTACAGTCCAGCAGAAGCTGGCTATAGTACTATACCATTGCTGTTTGCATGTGAATTGGCCCTAGACAGTACAGTATTACATGATTTTCACATCTAAAGATTTCGATATAACATTTAACCAACCTCATATACATTTCCTATATGAAATGAGCAGATCTACAAGCTCACAACATGCTATTTAAAAACATGCTATTGTTTATTGTTCTCAATTTGAGTAAAACATTTCTAAAATAGCAAGCTGTTGCTGCTCCACGCTAATGTACACCAATTGAACATACAGTAATAAATAATGAGAAGAACCCATCCTGCAGCTAACATGTTAACATATGCTGCAATGTCCATATATATGCCAAAATGAACCAAAATTTTTCCAAATTAAAATCGATTCCTTGGTGGGACCTGGTTGAAGACAAGGTGCCTTTAAATATTTTCCAAACACCTTGTACGATTTAATAAAAAATATCAAATATTCCACTGTCTGTCTCTCTTAGGTAGATGGATGGGGAAAAAGGCTATCATGCTAGCCGATGCTATAGGTCCATAACCATCCATAACTATGCCAAAATGAACCAAATTTTTTCCAAATTAAAATTGATTCCTTGGTGGGACCTGGTTGAAGACAAGGTGCCTTTAAATATTTTCCAAACACCTTGTACGATTTAATAAAAAATATTAAATATTCCACTGTCTGTCCCTCTGAGCTACATGGATGGGAAGAAGGCTATCATGCTATGCTAGCATCTCCATAACTATCCATAACTTTGCCAAAAATGGACAAAAATGTTCCAAATTAAAATCGATCCCTTATTGGCCCCTGGTTGAAGTCCTGCTGCCTTTCAATATTTTTCAAACACCTTGTATGATTTATTAAAAAAATATGAATAAATACCTACACTGTAGCACTGAACAACAGAGCAAGATGGCCGCCGTTGTTGTCTTGAATCTGGGAGAGGGGGCGGTGCCCTGCAGTCAGCTGTCAGACAGGAGACTGACAGACAGCAGAACTGGCCAACTGGGCGCACTCCAAGCGATATTAGATGGGCCAATAGCCCTCCAGGGAACATAGAGAAATCTTAGAAAGACATTTTAGAACAACCCAGAGAAGTAGGTGATGGAGGGAGCGCAAGGACACGAGTTCATTATTTGAGGTTGTCATACTCATACTCCATGAATTGTCTTAGTTCTGAAGGTTCAGTTAACACAAACACATTTATAGCAACTCAAATTGACATTATAATATGACATATGACAATAATAATATAATATGTCAGCTCTAATATGACATTAGAGCTGAACTATTGAACAGACTCTGCTAGGACTATGCTCTGTTACTGTGCATTGACGATACCTCGTGGCCATTCAGTTGCATGCATGCAGAGAAATCACAGCATCCATGAGAGGTAAGAGTGGTGTGTGAAATATGTGAATAATTATGACAGAACAGTAAGGTCGAGGGGTCATTGCCTTTGTTCTCAGAGTTACATTACTCAACTCGTCTCTTCACTCTTGATTTTAGTTTTGTTCTCTGCCATGGTTAAATATGAATGAATGAATTAGTTAGTTAGTTAGTTAAACATTACAAATAAAATAAAATCAGTATTCTGAAGTTAGTCTGTCAATAATTGTATATCAATAGCCTAGCTAAATTTGATTTATGGTTGTGAGCTTGTAGATCAGCTAATGTCCCAGTTCAAAGGAAGGTCAGTAAGGTTCAAAGCTCTAGGCTTCCTTATCAATCAATCCGTCCCCCAGATTGAAGGGAAGGAACCAGATCATAATAATACAACTTTATTTGTATAGCACCTTCCATGACATGAAATGCAGCTCAAAGTGCTTTACAGAACAATGGAGAATAAAAGAAAAGCAGTAATGCAATACAGTGAGGACATGAATAACAACAAATAAAATAAAAGATCAATTAAAAGCAATGTTGTAGAAGTCATAGATAATTTTAAATCCTGGCTATGACAATACAGCGGAGAAAATAAATGGGTATATCACAGCAGGTTATTAGCAATGCAGGGAATCGCACCCCGTACAGTCCAGCAGAAGCTGGCTATAGTACTATACCATTGCTGTTTGCATGTGAATTGGCCCTAGACAGTACAGTATTACATGATTTTCACATCTAAAGATTTCGATATAACATTTAACCAACCTCATATACATTTCCTATATGAAATGAGCAGATCTACAAGCTCACAACATGCTATTTAAAAACATGCTATTGTTTATTGTTCTCAATTTGAGTAAAACATTTCTAAAATAGCAAGCTGTTGCTGCTCCACGCTAATGTACACCAATTGAACATACAGTAATAAATAATGAGAAGAACCCATCCTGCAGCTAACATGTTAACATATGCTGCAATGTCCATATATATGCCAAAATGAACCAAAATTTTTCCAAATTAAAATCGATTCCTTGGTGGGACCTGGTTGAAGACAAGGTGCCTTTAAATATTTTCCAAACACCTTGTACGATTTAATAAAAAATATCAAATATTCCACTGTCTGTCTCTCTTAGGTAGATGGATGGGGAAAAAGGCTATCATGCTAGCCGATGCTATAGGTCCATAACCATCCATAACTATGCCAAAATGAACCAAATTTTTTCCAAATTAAAATTGATTCCTTGGTGGGACCTGGTTGAAGACAAGGTGCCTTTAAATATTTTCCAAACACCTTGTACGATTTAATAAAAAATATTAAATATTCCACTGTCTGTCCCTCTGAGCTACATGGATGGGAAGAAGGCTATCATGCTATGCTAGCATCTCCATAACTATCCATAACTTTGCCAAAAATGGACAAAAATGTTCCAAATTAAAATCGATCCCTTATTGGCCCCTGGTTGAAGTCCTGCTGCCTTTCAATATTTTTCAAACACCTTGTATGATTTATTAAAAAAATATGAATAAATACCTACACTGTAGCACTGAACAACAGAGCAAGATGGCCGCCGTTGTTGTCTTGAATCTGGGAGAGGGGGCGGTGCCCTGCAGTCAGCTGTCAGACAGGAGACTGACAGACAGCAGAACTGGCCAACTGGGCGCACTCCAAGCGATATTAGATGGGCCAATAGCCCTCCAGGGAACATAGAGAAATCTTAGAAAGACATTTTAGAACAACCCAGAGAAGTAGGTGATGGAGGGAGCGCAAGGACACGAGTTCATTATTTGAGGTTGTCATACTCATACTCCATGAATTGTCTTAGTTCTGAAGGTTCAGTTAACACAAACACATTTATAGCAACTCAAATTGACATTATAATATGACATATGACAATAATAATATAATATGTCAGCTCTAATATGACATTAGAGCTGAACTATTGAACAGACTCTGCTAGGACTATGCTCTGTTACTGTGCATTGACGATACCTCGTGGCCATTCAGTTGCATGCATGCAGAGAAATCACAGCATCCATGAGAGGTAAGAGTGGTGTGTGAAATATGTGAATAATTATGACAGAACAGTAAGGTCGAGGGGTCATTGCCTTTGTTCTCAGAGTTACATTACTCAACTCGTCTCTTCACTCTTGATTTTAGTTTTGTTCTCTGCCATGGTTAAATATGAATGAATGAATTAGTTAGTTAGTTAGTTAAACATTACAAATAAAATAAAATCAGTATTCTGAAGTTAGTCTGTCAATAATTGTATATCAATAGCCTAGCTAAATTTGATTTATGGTTGTGAGCTTGTAGATCAGCTAATGTCCCAGTTCAAAGGAAGGTCAGTAAGGTTCAAAGCTCTAGGCTTCCTTATCAATCAATCCGTCCCCCAGATTGAAGGGAAGGAACCAGATCATAATAATACAACTTTATTTGTATAGCACCTTCCATGACATGAAATGCAGCTCAAAGTGCTTTACAGAACAATGGAGAATAAAAGAAAAGCAGTAATGCAATACAGTGAGGACATGAATAACAACAAATAAAATAAAAGATCAATTAAAAGCAATGTTGTAGAAGTCATAGATAATTTTAAATCCTGGCTATGACAATACAGCGGAGAAAATAAATGGGTATATCACAGCAGGTTATTAGCAATGCAGGGAATCGCACCCCGTACAGTCCAGCAGAAGCTGGCTATAGTACTATACCATTGCTGTTTGCATGTGAATTGGCCCTAGACAGTACAGTATTACATGATTTTCACATCTAAAGATTTCGATATAACATTTAACCAACCTCATATACATTTCCTATATGAAATGAGCAGATCTACAAGCTCACAACATGCTATTTAAAAACATGCTATTGTTTATTGTTCTCAATTTGAGTAAAACATTTCTAAAATAGCAAGCTGTTGCTGCTCCACGCTAATGTACACCAATTGAACATACAGTAATAAATAATGAGAAGAACCCATCCTGCAGCTAACATGTTAACATATGCTGCAATGTCCATATATATGCCAAAATGAACCAAAATTTTTCCAAATTAAAATCGATTCCTTGGTGGGACCTGGTTGAAGACAAGGTGCCTTTAAATATTTTCCAAACACCTTGTACGATTTAATAAAAAATATCAAATATTCCACTGTCTGTCTCTCTTAGGTAGATGGATGGGGAAAAAGGCTATCATGCTAGCCGATGCTATAGGTCCATAACCATCCATAACTATGCCAAAATGAACCAAATTTTTTCCAAATTAAAATTGATTCCTTGGTGGGACCTGGTTGAAGACAAGGTGCCTTTAAATATTTTCCAAACACCTTGTACGATTTAATAAAAAATATTAAATATTCCACTGTCTGTCCCTCTGAGCTACATGGATGGGAAGAAGGCTATCATGCTATGCTAGCATCTCCATAACTATCCATAACTTTGCCAAAAATGGACAAAAATGTTCCAAATTAAAATCGATCCCTTATTGGCCCCTGGTTGAAGTCCTGCTGCCTTTCAATATTTTTCAAACACCTTGTATGATTTATTAAAAAAATATGAATAAATACCTACACTGTAGCACTGAACAACAGAGCAAGATGGCCGCCGTTGTTGTCTTGAATCTGGGAGAGGGGGCGGTGCCCTGCAGTCAGCTGTCAGACAGGAGACTGACAGACAGCAGAACTGGCCAACTGGGCGCACTCCAAGCGATATTAGATGGGCCAATAGCCCTCCAGGGAACATAGAGAAATCTTAGAAAGACATTTTAGAACAACCCAGAGAAGTAGGTGATGGAGGGAGCGCAAGGACACGAGTTCATTATTTGAGGTTGTCATACTCATACTCCATGAATTGTCTTAGTTCTGAAGGTTCAGTTAACACAAACACATTTATAGCAACTCAAATTGACATTATAATATGACATATGACAATAATAATATAATATGTCAGCTCTAATATGACATTAGAGCTGAACTATTGAACAGACTCTGCTAGGACTATGCTCTGTTACTGTGCATTGACGATACCTCGTGGCCATTCAGTTGCATGCATGCAGAGAAATCACAGCATCCATGAGAGGTAAGAGTGGTGTGTGAAATATGTGAATAATTATGACAGAACAGTAAGGTCGAGGGGTCATTGCCTTTGTTCTCAGAGTTACATTACTCAACTCGTCTCTTCACTCTTGATTTTAGTTTTGTTCTCTGCCATGGTTAAATATGAATGAATGAATTAGTTAGTTAGTTAGTTAAACATTACAAATAAAATAAAATCAGTATTCTGAAGTTAGTCTGTCAATAATTGTATATCAATAGCCTAGCTAAATTTGATTTATGGTTGTGAGCTTGTAGATCAGCTAATGTCCCAGTTCAAAGGAAGGTCAGTAAGGTTCAAAGCTCTAGGCTTCCTTATCAATCAATCCGTCCCCCAGATTGAAGGGAAGGAACCAGATCATAATAATACAACTTTATTTGTATAGCACCTTCCATGACATGAAATGCAGCTCAAAGTGCTTTACAGAACAATGGAGAATAAAAGAAAAGCAGTAATGCAATACAGTGAGGACATGAATAACAACAAATAAAATAAAAGATCAATTAAAAGCAATGTTGTAGAAGTCATAGATAATTTTAAATCCTGGCTATGACAATACAGCGGAGAAAATAAATGGGTATATCACAGCAGGTTATTAGCAATGCAGGGAATCGCACCCCGTACAGTCCAGCAGAAGCTGGCTATAGTACTATACCATTGCTGTTTGCATGTGAATTGGCCCTAGACAGTACAGTATTACATGATTTTCACATCTAAAGATTTCGATATAACATTTAACCAACCTCATATACATTTCCTATATGAAATGAGCAGATCTACAAGCTCACAACATGCTATTTAAAAACATGCTATTGTTTATTGTTCTCAATTTGAGTAAAACATTTCTAAAATAGCAAGCTGTTGCTGCTCCACGCTAATGTACACCAATTGAACATACAGTAATAAATAATGAGAAGAACCCATCCTGCAGCTAACATGTTAACATATGCTGCAATGTCCATATATATGCCAAAATGAACCAAAATTTTTCCAAATTAAAATCGATTCCTTGGTGGGACCTGGTTGAAGACAAGGTGCCTTTAAATATTTTCCAAACACCTTGTACGATTTAATAAAAAATATCAAATATTCCACTGTCTGTCTCTCTTAGGTAGATGGATGGGGAAAAAGGCTATCATGCTAGCCGATGCTATAGGTCCATAACCATCCATAACTATGCCAAAATGAACCAAATTTTTTCCAAATTAAAATTGATTCCTTGGTGGGACCTGGTTGAAGACAAGGTGCCTTTAAATATTTTCCAAACACCTTGTACGATTTAATAAAAAATATTAAATATTCCACTGTCTGTCCCTCTGAGCTACATGGATGGGAAGAAGGCTATCATGCTATGCTAGCATCTCCATAACTATCCATAACTTTGCCAAAAATGGACAAAAATGTTCCAAATTAAAATCGATCCCTTATTGGCCCCTGGTTGAAGTCCTGCTGCCTTTCAATATTTTTCAAACACCTTGTATGATTTATTAAAAAAATATGAATAAATACCTACACTGTAGCACTGAACAACAGAGCAAGATGGCCGCCGTTGTTGTCTTGAATCTGGGAGAGGGGGCGGTGCCCTGCAGTCAGCTGTCAGACAGGAGACTGACAGACAGCAGAACTGGCCAACTGGGCGCACTCCAAGCGATATTAGATGGGCCAATAGCCCTCCAGGGAACATAGAGAAATCTTAGAAAGACATTTTAGAACAACCCAGAGAAGTAGGTGATGGAGGGAGCGCAAGGACACGAGTTCATTATTTGAGGTTGTCATACTCATACTCCATGAATTGTCTTAGTTCTGAAGGTTCAGTTAACACAAACACATTTATAGCAACTCAAATTGACATTATAATATGACATATGACAATAATAATATAATATGTCAGCTCTAATATGACATTAGAGCTGAACTATTGAACAGACTCTGCTAGGACTATGCTCTGTTACTGTGCATTGACGATACCTCGTGGCCATTCAGTTGCATGCATGCAGAGAAATCACAGCATCCATGAGAGGTAAGAGTGGTGTGTGAAATATGTGAATAATTATGACAGAACAGTAAGGTCGAGGGGTCATTGCCTTTGTTCTCAGAGTTACATTACTCAACTCGTCTCTTCACTCTTGATTTTAGTTTTGTTCTCTGCCATGGTTAAATATGAATGAATGAATTAGTTAGTTAGTTAGTTAAACATTACAAATAAAATAAAATCAGTATTCTGAAGTTAGTCTGTCAATAATTGTATATCAATAGCCTAGCTAAATTTGATTTATGGTTGTGAGCTTGTAGATCAGCTAATGTCCCAGTTCAAAGGAAGGTCAGTAAGGTTCAAAGCTCTAGGCTTCCTTATCAATCAATCCGTCCCCCAGATTGAAGGGAAGGAACCAGATCATAATAATACAACTTTATTTGTATAGCACCTTCCATGACATGAAATGCAGCTCAAAGTGCTTTACAGAACAATGGAGAATAAAAGAAAAGCAGTAATGCAATACAGTGAGGACATGAATAACAACAAATAAAATAAAAGATCAATTAAAAGCAATGTTGTAGAAGTCATAGATAATTTTAAATCCTGGCTATGACAATACAGCGGAGAAAATAAATGGGTATATCACAGCAGGTTATTAGCAATGCAGGGAATCGCACCCCGTACAGTCCAGCAGAAGCTGGCTATAGTACTATACCATTGCTGTTTGCATGTGAATTGGCCCTAGACAGTACAGTATTACATGATTTTCACATCTAAAGATTTCGATATAACATTTAACCAACCTCATATACATTTCCTATATGAAATGAGCAGATCTACAAGCTCACAACATGCTATTTAAAAACATGCTATTGTTTATTGTTCTCAATTTGAGTAAAACATTTCTAAAATAGCAAGCTGTTGCTGCTCCACGCTAATGTACACCAATTGAACATACAGTAATAAATAATGAGAAGAACCCATCCTGCAGCTAACATGTTAACATATGCTGCAATGTCCATATATATGCCAAAATGAACCAAAATTTTTCCAAATTAAAATCGATTCCTTGGTGGGACCTGGTTGAAGACAAGGTGCCTTTAAATATTTTCCAAACACCTTGTACGATTTAATAAAAAATATCAAATATTCCACTGTCTGTCTCTCTTAGGTAGATGGATGGGGAAAAAGGCTATCATGCTAGCCGATGCTATAGGTCCATAACCATCCATAACTATGCCAAAATGAACCAAATTTTTTCCAAATTAAAATTGATTCCTTGGTGGGACCTGGTTGAAGACAAGGTGCCTTTAAATATTTTCCAAACACCTTGTACGATTTAATAAAAAATATTAAATATTCCACTGTCTGTCCCTCTGAGCTACATGGATGGGAAGAAGGCTATCATGCTATGCTAGCATCTCCATAACTATCCATAACTTTGCCAAAAATGGACAAAAATGTTCCAAATTAAAATCGATCCCTTATTGGCCCCTGGTTGAAGTCCTGCTGCC